>NC_056733.1:721442919-721727919 GCF_019279795.1 Protopterus annectens
TTACATAAGTATGGTGCTACATCTTCTTTTTTCCTTGTAAGCATTATTTTTGCTTATATAACAGTTTATTAACCTTATCCTGATTTCTTCTATATAATTCTTTTTCTTTTTTATAAAACATTTTTTTCTTCTCTACCAAGTCTTTAATTATTTTGACTTAATATTTTGTATTCCATTTTTTCCTTTTCTTTTCTATGCATTCTAAAAATACTTTTTTGTATTTCTTTTTGAATTGAAGCTGCCATATCAGATGGCACAGTGGTGCAGCAGTAGCATTGTTGCCTCACAGCAAGAGGTTTTCCAGTTCAGTTCTTGGCTGGGATGCTTTCTGTGCAGAGTCTGCATATCCTCCCTGCATTTGTGTGGGTTTCATCCAGGTGGTTCAGTTTCCTCCCATGTTACAAAGACATGCATCTGGAGTGTTCCTCCCTGGGCCGTTGCTTAAAATTGGCTTCGTTCCAAGTTGGACTTTCCCAGTTAACAAATGTTAAATATAAATGTTGTCCACTTTTTGTAATAATCTCTCATATTGATATGTTGCTGCCAAACTCTGTAATTTTTTTTCTTTCTCCTGAATCTAAATCTTTTTTATTTACTCTTTTTATGATTTTTCCTAGTATACTATATTCCCCATTTTCATGAATTCTTATCCAAATCGTCAAATGATCAGAGATCCCATTATATTTCATTCCTTTTTATGTAATTTGTAGGCCTTCTGATATCAAAAAATAACCAATTTCTGTCTTAATTTCACTTCTTTTCTAAGCCAATTGTTTATTTTCTCATATTTTTAATTTTATACTTTTCATAATTTCAGTAACCATTTTAACATCACAACTATTCTTTTTATTTCTCAGCTTACAATTAAAGTCAATTGTCATTATATCCATGTTGACACAGGCATAACTAGGTAAACTTATAAACATTGATCCTCTTTCTTTTTTGTCACATATGCATATAAAGCTATTAGTCTATATACATATTTTTCCCATGTTATATCTACTACTGTTATTCAGCCCAGTTCTACTACTTAATATCAAATATTTTTACACTTTCTTGGCATAGTATACATATACCTGAACATGTTTCTTTGCCTATATTCCAAATAACAGTAACATTCCAAAGTTTTTCTGTTTGCACCATTTCTTCTTCTTCTGTTAGCATTCTGGTGTCTTTGAATACTATCACTTGAGCATCTATTGCAGCACACCATTGTAAAATAATAATTCTTCTCTTAATACTGTTCACACTCAAAGAGATTATTTTCAGCTTTATGGAACAATTATTAAAACAATCTTCTTATCCCTTACCTTTCTTATTATCTCTTTCCATTATATTTTTAAATTTTCTTTTTCTTTCTCTAACTCTTTTTTCTACTGATTTCTTTCTCTTTTACTATATGCCAGTCTGACTCTTCTTCACTTGTTTCATCCGTCTCTCTTTCACTTTCTTTGTCTTTGTTTTTCCCTTTAAATTTAAATACCATTTCAATATTTTTTGTTGTGTTGTGTGTTCTTTATAACATTCTTTTCTAACTCTTTTTCTTGTACAGTTTCATTTTTACTTTTAATTCCATTTTTATTTTCTTGTATTTCTACCTCACTTTCTAACCATGAATGCCCTGTATTACCACATTTCTTACATTTAACTTCACATTTCTTTGCATTATAACCTGTCTGACTATATCCATAACATTTTTTGTCACATTCATTAATTAAATGATCACTTTTTCCACAAAAAAAACAAGTCTTTGGTTGTCCTCTGTACCTCACAAAACCTCTATTGCCATGCACATTAATACTACTAGGTATGTGTATCACATTGTCATTTCCCATTTTTTAAATTATTCCACATACCAACTCCCAGTCCATAATCCTCTTTCATTATAGATGCTAGTAGTGTCCACCGCTTCTTTACATATTGTCAGCAAATATTCTCTCTTTTCCTTTGCCCCCACTTAATTTCTAAACTGAATCAAGATTCTTTTTTTGTTTGCTGAGAAAGGCTTGCACAACATATTATAACCATGGAAAGTCTGCCTTCTTTTTTATAGGTCCCCAAAAAGCTTTCCATAGACTGGCCAGATTCAAAAAACAAGTCACGAAAAGTTTCTTTGTTAATTAAAATGAAAACTCTTACCTCTTCAGCTTTTACTCCCAGAGGTACAATAACATTGTCCCATACCTCATATCTGTCCAGACCTTTTTCTTTTCTACTGTTTACTTGAACGACATATTTTTCTTTAGTTCCTTCATCTTTGTCTTCTCCTTAGCTCCTTCTTCTACCATTTGAGCATAGGAATTCTTTCCTGTAACCTTCTCTGGCTCTTTTTCCTTCTCTTTTTCTCCCTCTATCACTCCAGGATATAGCAGTTTCACTTTCTGGGTCACTCTGGTTAACTAGCTTCTCCAGATATTCATCCTGCAATCCTCCTGATTGGAGGGTTGAAATAACATATGTTTCTGCTGTTTCAAACAGGTTTTTCCTGGAAATTTTTTTCTGAATCTATCTCCACCATTACATTTAGCTTCATCGCCTTCCAGATCTCTTCATCATCTGCAGACAAAGTTTTCTATTCTCCCACACCACATGAAAACATTTATTGTAGTGATTCTATCATTTTTTTATTCATTTTCAACATTTAACTTCCAAATTGCCTTGGCTGTCAAGCATCCATTTTTCTCCCTGTTCCTTCTGGCTGCTTCCTCGCCTGGACAGGAAATAGGAAGTCAGGATGTGTAACACCCAATATCTTTTCCCTACTGCAAAGAGTAGGGAAAGTTCCCGAATACTCTGGCCAAATCTCCCCAGTTCACTGCAATACTACCTCAGATCTCCCCTGAAAAGAGACATTGGCCTTGTGGGACTAATCTAGTCAACAAAGAGTAAATAAATAAATAAAATAAATAAAATATGAACATTAAGATGTCTTGCACTTAACTAGATGACCAAGAGAATCCTACCATGCAGGAAAAAGGTGGTAGAGTGAGCTAATATGCTAAATAAATATGCGAATCATGGACACTGCTAGGATGTTGGGCTGACACAATGGTGATTCACTTTCTTGCATTGCACCCTACCATACAGTTGATGAAATGGTAGTCCTTCCTGTTCTGGCACCACTATTAGTTCAAGATGGTTCCTTAATGGCAACAGGGGTGCAATCTATTGCACCTAAAACCTCAGGAAAGTGTGCCATCTCACTGTAGTGGTTCTGTCCTGTGGTGACATAAATGTACTTTTTTAATAACATTTTATTAACAAATACAACACTTCATAAACAGTTTAATATGAAGAAACTCAGGATATACAAATGTTAGAATATGTAAAGTGAACAAACATTGTAAAAAAGGATTAAATTGTGAATTAACTAGCTGCCAAATAACCCGATAAACTCTCCGTGACCAAAACCAAAAAAAGTAAATATAATATCAACGAACTGATGGAAACGGAGTGAAGCAGGAGCAAATGTATATACAAATAAAACGTAATTTATTCAATGGTGTCCAGACAGATAAGCGCTTTCGCTAAAAAGCATAATCAGATCTTTAAAACATTCAGCTTAAAATAAAATGACTTATATACAATTAAGAAATATCTATAAGCCAATCAGGACTTATAATCAATTAATTCATTTAAAGCAACATTGCAACAGATAATAGCATTTGTTAAAAACAAGCTATTATATCAAATAATACTTAGTGTATAAGATATTCCCCAGGATTCACGAAGCCTCCGTGTAAGAGTTATAACTCTTACACGGAGGCTGCAGTTAAACGGAGTGATATCAGCATGCTCTGCATATTCATGAGAGCATGCTGAATCACACCTAAGTCTAACATGGTCCGTGTAAGACAGTAGGGGGCGTGTCCGTAGGCCAAGCCCTGCAAGCGGACACACCCCCAGAAGTGTAAAAGTGCCCAAAGTAAACACCCACAACAGAGTCCACGGAAATGTGAATAAACACAACACAACACATGCCCCCACAGACTATGAACATAAAATATATATAAATGAACATGTTATATATTTTTTTTAAATTGTAAAGATGTTTAACCGTGAGTGCGCTCGTTTGCGCGGGCGTGCCCATAACGCAGCTACAGTTAGCAGTCAGTGGGAAAGCATATAAAAACTAAATATGCAAAATAAGCCAGGAAGCAATAGCGTAGCGGTAGAGATGTTGGCTGAAGCGCAGGCATTCATGGTTCGAGCCCCCACAACACCAAGTTTTTTTTTTCCAAAATAAGCAGGAAACAAGTCCCTGACAAATATGTACACATAAAACCCCAATATATGTAAAATGTAATGAAATTGCCCATTTATATTGAAGAAATGTGAGGTAACAAAAGACTAAGAAATGCCAGATGTGCCCATAGAGGAGCTACAGTTTAACAGGGTGAGTGCATCTGCCCGTAGATGAGCAGTGGTTTAACATGCTAAATCTATGTGCCCCTAACTGAGCTGAGCGTAAAATGCATGCCGATAGCCAAATGAGGCTTAAAGCAGCGTACCCCGTTTGCGCGGAGCTGCGCACCGCGCACACAAGCTAACCGACGGGCAACGTTGAGCAAGCTGTATCAAAACTGCATTTACACAGACACACCCCTCAGCATGTCTAGACAGTCATGAAAACTAAAAAGCAGTGGCCAGGTTCGAACCCAGGAGACTATACACCATAGTCAAGGTACAAAACCACTAAGCCATGACAGCAGTACCTGTAAATGCAATAATAGCTAATATATAGGAATGAAGACAAACTACAGCATGACAATGCAGGTTTACTGAAGTTGATACAATTCCAAAATGGCCAATCACAGATATGTGCGGGAAAAACGGACTATATAAGCCCCATAGGCGGGAATACACAGCATAAACGATTGTAGAACAGACCTGCAGGCAGAATGTCAGGAGTAGGAGAGGGTAGTCGCTTTTGAGCACAGAGGTGGGGTGTTGAGGAGTCCAGGTACGTGGTCTGGCTCCTAGTCCATAATCATGAGGCCCAACTCATGCAGGGCCAGGTCCTCTGGGGAGCATACAGGGCTGAGGCGTGGGACCGGTTGGCTCATGATCTCACCAGTGCCACAGGGATTCCAAGGACAGGTGAGCAGGTCCGTCACCACCATGCGGACCTGAAGAGACGCAAGCAGGACCAACTGAACCGTTGGATCCAGGAGGCCCAGCAAACACCCAACGCCCCACTACTGAGTAAGTAACATTTAATTATGTATGTAACATGTTAAACTAGCTGATAATATGGAGATGTGTATTCCAATATTACTTCATTTATATTACAGCTGCAGGTGTCCGTTCTGCGAACCGCAGAGCCTATGGCGATAGGCTGGTGCGGTTGCGCCACCAGGCAGGTCAGTAATCCACAACCAGTAACTGTAAAGAAATATCAAAGTATGACAGTCAGCATAAGAGTGCATTGTAGTCAGTAAGGAATAAAATCTGCAAGTAACAGTGTGGAAGTGTATGCAAGTATTGCTTGATTACAACATTTTGCAGCCTGTAAGTTTGAGCTAAACATGAAACTGTCTGACATATATCCTGAGATAAAAATGCCCTCCCTGTAAGAAAATAGTACACAACCTGCAGCAGGCTGAAAAGTATAGCTGCAGAAGATGATAAATCACATGTGTGAAATATATCCCTTTGGAAATACTGAAACATGACAGAAGTGAGACTGCTGGAAAGGATTGTAATAACAACTGTTAAAATATGTCAATAAAGCCTAGAAGTACCATCCTGAATAGTAAAATGAAAGCAAGTGAGAGAGTGTGAGAAAGTGCCATGAATCCAGCAATACAGTAGTAATAACCCCTGAATAAAGTATACTGCAGGCAACACAGAATGAAATGCATGTCAGATTCAAAACCAAACAGCTAAATCTGTTCAAAGTGCTGCTGCATCTGGAATGTGTATCCCAAAATCAGAATATGTTGCTCCCAGTCTGCAATATGCAGATAGGATGTTTGTCTGATATACCAAACATCCACACTTGTCTACAGCCATATACAGCACATATAGCCTAGATGTAGCTGAACAAAGCTAGATATGAATGTGTATGAAGAACCATAAAATGTATATTGATGTCGCATTAACAGACCTATCACCAAGTTGAAATAGTTAACATATAGGAAACTGTAGTTAGAACAGTAGTGTGTATATAACTGTAGCTATTAGAAATATACAGCATATGTATTGTTATTCGAAGGTGTTAATATTACTTTCTTCCCCCAACCTATAACTACATATAACCCATTCCACGTGAAAATGGTATGTGCAATCACATTTAACACCCCTGGACATTTGTCCTGTTGGGTCATATATATTTGCATGTCTGTTGATGCATCTGCCCCGTTCATACATCCACACCTGGTGGCCTGTTGCCATCAATTAACCCTGCATGTTGTTGGACTGTGTATTTCCGATCAAACTATGCATGTGTTATGCACGCTGTTCAATGGTGTGAATATCTGGGTGTTTGGTTAATGGGAATACTAATGCATGCTGTTACAACTAATTGGGAATGGTATTATATGTCACTAACCCAAACCGTCATGACATAATGCAAAACATAGAACGACAGGGAAGGCGGGTTCCAGCGGACCCACCTCTCCCACCTCAGCTGGCAAGTGCACCTGGCACTAGTGCCGGGTCCGGACCCTCCTCTGGTGGCCCTGTGCCACCTGCGGGTGGAAGCGCTGCAGGGGATGGGGCTCGCCCCCCCTCTGCAAGTGTGGCCGGAGGAGATCCACCACTCACCCTCCGTAGCATCCGGACTGTGGTGCGTAGGGAGTTTCGGGACTCTGTCCTTGAACCCCTATGCCAACTCGAGGCATGGGTGGCGCAACTAATGGGCATGCCTGTTGCCCCGCCTACACAGCCCCCAGCACAGCCCCATCCCGGGCAGTGAAGGGACAGTGGCAACTGCCTATGGGTGGGGATATCAGTTCCACTGTTGCCATCTGTGGGCTCATGGGCTCTGGATATCCAAACCTCCGTCCCCGTCAATTGTGTAACCCCCCACACGTGTCATACACCGCCCCTGTATGCGTCTTGTTTGTCTTGTCTGTTAACCTACCCAACCTACCTCCCCAGCTGTACCGACTACCTTCACCTGACATACCACTCTCACCTGAAAAAAAAAAAAAAGGGCACTCTGTACCCACAAAAATTACGCCCCATACATAGCTGCCCATTCCGCACACATGTCTACTGGACATGGAACCTATCAATTCCAATTGGCTGTACAACAAGTATTATTGTTGTCCTGACACCTCTCTCAGGGGTGGAAGGTTTCAAATGTCACACCAAATTACATATATATGCACAGCTGTTGCTGATGAAGAAATGGGCAGCTATGGGCCTTACCTACATCCCTCCTGCACATCCCAAGCTTGTTTCCCTACTGTCTCACCCTCTTTGTGACCCCTTTTTCACCACTTTCCTGTCTCCCTGTTTTCTTTTCTTTCAAAGAAAATAGCGCGGGTGTGCGCAAGAGTAAGCACTGTTAAGCAGTTGTAAGCGGGTGTGCGCTTGTGTGCGCGGAGCTAACCGCCAGTGCGCATGCATGAGCTCCGCGCAAACCAGCGCTAACCCGGTTACAACTGCTTAAAAGTGCTTTAGTCACTTTGATTGACAGGTCCTGTACTCAGTTCAAAAGCAAAATAAAACCCCACTGTCAGTCCCGAACCCAGGACCTTGGAAACAGTAGTCTGCATGACTTACCACTAAGCCATGACCCTTATAAAAGAACATTGTGCTAAAATAAATATATCATGTAATAGTAGGAATGAATGTAAAGGGAATATAGATGTGTAGTACACAAAGCATGTCATTTAGAATTACTATCAAAACTAGTGGATTTCCATAATAATAATGTGTGAACAGAAACAGCCATGCTAGTTGGAAGCTAGTAGGTAATAATGTCACTATAGCACCTTGCAAGATACACACATACTCACAGCAGGATAAGCACTGCCCATACCCCACAACTTCTTACAGGAACACATCTGGACCAAGTAATACAATATGTGGAGCAAAGGCCTAAAACCAGGGACACAGTACAAATAATGTTACAACAAACGCAGACAGTTCAGAAAGTAACAGGGTCTACACTTTTTGGGATGTTTGGAAGGGTATGCAGTCTGGAACCTGAATGTTTGTCACCATATTCTGACTTGAGCCCAGAGTGACTTGCCAGAAAAAGGTGTGCATGAGATATTGACCAAATTATGAGGCAGAAATGTGGACAACCTGCAAATATCTGTACACATGACGGGTCCAACACCACCATATTTGAACAGTTAAGAGCCTAGACATAGCAACAGTGAATGACTTACAGGGATGCCCCACAGACCCCATGTGAAATGTACAAACAGTAGGCAGAAAGGTGTAACACATGCAATGGTAACTATGGAGTCTGGAAAGTATTCACCACTTGCATGGCAGACAAAGTGTAGTAATACATATGCTCATGCCAGCCCACAGTCACAACTGCAGCATACCAGACATTTTAATGGGTGTACCCCACTGATATGTACCATTCCATGAGGCACATAACAGATGAGCCTGAAAGTCTCTGGAGCCTGCTCAGCAGCATACTCAAATACCCTAATAGATGTCAAGGCCCACACCATGGCCAGACCACACTGCATGCTGTAACACCCTAGCAGATACAGCAAGCATTCCAAGGTGTGAATGTACATGGAAAATAGGAAAGCTACAGCAGCACACTACAGTCAAGACACCTAGCAGGCATACAAGTAGTGACTGTAAAGGGCAACTATTGAAGCCTTAGCAACAGAGTGCAAGCAAAAGTGAAAGGAAAGCACACACACACACACACACACACACACACACACACACACACACACACACACACACACATTAACAGTAGTAGTAGTTGTAGGTGTCAGTGTACATACACAGTTAGTACAGGAAACTGGAGAAATGAATGGAGGAATGTTAATCTACAACACACATGGAAATATGAGAGAGATACCAACCTTTACACTCACAGAACATTCTCCACAGCATAACAGCATGGTCCCTGCCCCTAACATCTGAAAGGGCTACGCCTATCTCACACACCTTTTTATAGCACTGTTCTGAAATCACAGTGAGAACTGCAATCAGTACACAACTGGCTGCATGCAATTAGCAAATGCTGGCTAGCAATTGGTGCAGAGGCCATCACATGGGCATATGCAGATACCTACAAAAGTATGCTGTACTCCATGTCCACGCATGCAATACTTTCATTGCACCCTGAGAAGGACGTGAGAGACAGACAGAGAGAGAGAGAGACAGAGACAGAGACAGAGAAAACTGCAATTAAGCAGACAGAAACAAATGGTTCAGCAACAGCTACCTGAAAGCTGACAACTGGGAAGTGGAGCAGCAGGACAGAGAACCTGACAGCAACACAAGCAGCTGTGACAAACACAGGTAATGTAAAGAATTACTATAAAGGTCTACATACTGTGAACCCTCCATATGTGTCATTGGTCTGTATCCATATGTATATGAAGATGTGTAAAGGGCAGGGGACATACAGCAACTATCAGTGAAGGCTGTACATTCATTTGTATGTGAGAGCATCTATGTGCACATATCAATTTGTTTGATTGCAGGTTGTAGTGCCATGTACAAAGTAGGTTACACAGTTATGTATGTTTAGCAGTATGTTAGTGTGTGTATACAGTATGGTAGACAAATATGTTGATATACCTGTCTAACATATGGATATGTGGGTATGTCAACATATGTATGTGTATATATATATATATATATGTGTGTATATATATATATATATATATATATATATATATATATATATATATATATATATATATATATATATATACATATGATATGCATATATGTATACATACATACAGAGAGAGATGTAGGGATACATAGACAGATATAGATAGAATATTGTACAAACATATCTATGTAATGCACACATACAGATATAGATATCTGTAGATACATATACATAGACAGACTGATCTGACTACCTACAGGTATGACTGTATATGACGACCTGCATCACAGCCTGTCCCACCCCCTCTGTCACTCACACCCCCTCTGTGCCCCCCCTTCACATCTATAGCAATATATGTACATCAATATACATATGTGTATATGTATACGGACATATCTATATATATATATATATATATATATATATATATATATATATATATATATATATATATACATATAGATATATCTATATACATATATATATTTATAGCGAGAGAGAGAGAGAGAGAGAGAGATGTATATAAATTCTGAGTGAGGCACATGTGTACAGATGTATTGCAACAGGGGCCTGGTGACAAAGGCATGGAGTGAACACCAGTGTCAAGTCCGGAGTACCATACCACATTCCAGATCACCTACACCAGTAACCACCAGATATGTGATTGGCTGCCCACCACTGCATGTGTCGGGGTGAGCTGGGTCAGACATGTGTACAATAGTGGCCGCAATGATATTCACAGTGACACACTATCCCTGGAATACCTGCACATGGTATGTGTCAGCAGACATGGTGAGTCAGGTATGGACATGTAGGTCGGTGTACCCCTCCACACCACATAATGGATGCCATGGTATGGCCCCCACATGACAGCTACAGATATGGGGAAGGACACAGTGACATGTACAACACTGTGACAATGCACACAAACACATTACCAATGCACAGTGACTGACAACACCACAGGGTACACATATGCTACCCACATAGAGGTTACCACTCCTGGATGTACATATGGAAGTCACACCCATGACAGATGTCCAACAACCATAGTAACACCTCCCACCATCCACAACCTAAATGTCTGCTGTGTGTCGTCCATGCCACTGCAATAGTGTGCACATGTGGAGGTAAGAGTTCCTACCCACAGATAAGCCATTCCCTGCAATAAACCACACAGTGTTAAGAAGCAAGACTCCCCATGAGTACATGTCACACATACCCCTGCTGATTGTTAGTCAGATAGGTAATATGCCATATGGGTCACCCTGTGTAACTGTGTGACTGCAGCAGGTACCATCACACCACATGTGTCACAATGGTCAGGGTAGCAGAACAGTACGCTGCTGTAGACACAGGGGCAATAGCATATTGTATAGTATTGTATTGTAATGTAATGTATTGTGTTGTATTATATTGGTATGGTGAGGTGCCTCCTTCATGGAGTGGAACCACTGCTGCTGTGCGCCAGTGTACAGGTACATATCCTGTAGTGAGGCTAGTGTTACATAGCACTTCTATATGTGTGTTTAGCTCCTGTCAGAGGTAATGTAGCATGCAACTGGGGATACCAGCAGGTCCCATCCATGTTGTGTATACTGCTGTCCTGCGGGTGTCTCTCACCTGGACATCTGTGATGACAGGGAGGTTACAGTCAGCTGGGATAACTATGCCTTAATTCAGGGGAGAGGGCGGGGTGACACCTGCACTGAACCTGTCTGCCACAATGTTGTCTATCTGTGGTGTCAGTGAAATATTTGTTGTTGTGTACTACCTATGGGCATACAGGATGGCCCCTGACCAGGTTGCTAACATAACTGACGAAGGCCTTCTGGTTATCTGTAGTGTCACTCTTGATTACCCTCTCACTGTTGCCCATGTAGTTTGTATGATGGAAAATAGATCCTTACCAGTGCTGCTCAGACATGCCCTCCCTTTAGTGAATTATGCTCTGTCTTGCAGTAGCTTCCATCTTCTGTAATACAATCTGTCTATGGCTGGGGTCCACCAGACAGGATGCTGTCCCTTTGTGGAGAGTGTCTTGGTCATATATGGGATTGCATGATCCATGCATTCGCGGAGATGTCTGTAGAAAGCAATTGTGTAGGGGTGAGCATTGTGGGTTGTATCTGCCACTGGCCCAGTGGGCTGAAAGGATACCATATCACTGTTACAAAGTGTATAGTTTGTATCTGTAATGTTATGCACTATAGTCGTATGTGCTGGTGGTGGAGGTGGGATATGTATATCCAGGGCAATCAGTGTGTGGTCAGCTCACAGTAGTTGACGATGTAGGCCATACAGTACCTAGATACAAACCCCCAGAGTGAGGAGGTGCTCATGACCTGAATCAGTGTTCTGACGCTGGGGTTTGGTAGTATGTCGTATGGAGTCTGCCAGGTACTGTTGCACAGTTGCTGGCCGAGCACTGATACCTGGCCATCTACATGTGTATCCACCAATAGACAGACAGATGCTACGTATGTGAGCTATGTTGTATCATAACAGTCGAGTAGCATGTGTAGTATGTGTGCCAAATATTGCTGACATATATTGCTGATACCAGGTTATCTTCTTTCTCAGGTACATGGCCCACCCACGGAACCCCACCTACTCCACAGCTGAGGATGAGGAGATACACCAGAGCCTGGTGCGGGATTATGCAATACTCTTTTCCCGCACCAGCCAGAATCAGCAGGAGAGGGCTGCACTGTGGCAAGACCTTGTCCGTCGGGTAAATGATATAGGCACGCATAATAGGACATATGAGCAGGTACGACATCACTGCAGTGATTTAATCAGACATGTCCGTCAGCGTGCGTCAGATATCCACAGGCAACAGGTCGCCACAGGTGGTGGGGTGGCTACACATCCCCCACTCACCAGACTGGAGGGACTACTCATGAGTGTAGTGGCTCCAGTCTGCCAGCAACAACAACAGCAGCAGACATGCATTATGATGGAGGCTGGAGCCACACAGCAGCAAGACGGTGAACGTGCAGGTAATATGCCATATGTATAGTTGACTGTTGTGTACACTGGTAGTTAATGCATGTGTGAGGTGTGTCCTTGGTTTGTAGCTGTCACCATAGTATTTAATGTGCAAGTGTGATATCCTCAATATTAGCTGCTGACCTGTGAAAGGCGACTGTAGTCCTCCTGACCTGTATCATAGTCAGTAACAATGGCACAGTTGTGCCCACTGACATTAGTTTCTTCACGTCCGCAGGACCCTCCGGTATAACAGCAATGCAGCCTATCCATGCTGGTGAGTGTGTATTAACAATTCCTGTAATAGTGTTGATAGTAATAGTACTATTTGGCTCACTTAGTAGTGCTCCTTGTATGCATGTAGGTGTGTCTGTGTCTGTGTGTTGGTGTCACGTATACTGAGTACTGTACGTTTGTGTGAAACTGTGTGCATGTGTGCATGTGTGCATGTGTGCACCTGTGCATGTGTGCATGTGTGCATGTGTGCATGTGTGCACCTGTGCATGTGTGCATGTGCATGCGCGTGCATGTGTGCAACTGTGTATGTGCATGTGTGCATGTGTGCATGTGTGCACCTGTGCATGTGTGCATGTGTGCACGTGTGCATGTGTGCACCTGTGCATGTGTGCATGTGTGCATGTGTGCATGTGTGCACCTGTGCATGTGTGCATGTGTGCATGTGTGCATGTGCGCATGTGTGCATGTGTGCATGTGTGCACCTGTGCATGTGTGCATGTGCATGTGTGCATGTGTGCATGTGTGCACCTGTGCATGTGTGCATGTGTGCACCTGTGCATGTGTGCATGTGCGCATGTATGCACCTGTGCATGTGTGCATGTGTGCATGTGTGCATGTGTGCACCTGTGCATGTGTGCATCGCTGGTAATGTGTACAGATTGTAAACTGTGTTTCCTGTTTCCTTCCCACAGGTTCTGTTGCTGCTCTGGTGTCATGTAGCAGGGAACCTGAGTCAGGTGCCGTGGGTACTGATAATGATGATATCTGTGTAATGGCACAGGAAGGTATGCCAGTGTCTGCCATTGGTCAGCCGATTGACAGTACACAGCTGTCGACCCCATCAATGCGCACAGTTATCCTGCCAATACACCCCTTGTCACCACTGTCCCTAGGTGATGGACAGCATACAGTGGGCATTGACCAGGGTAATGTGGTATCTGTGGCACATGCCTCCCCACACAGCAGCCATGGGCATGGCCCAGAGATGGTACCACACAGACAGATGTCCAGGGTTCTTGTGGGAGCATCCATGGGCGTACTGCCCCTGTCAGACGTGCCCACAGAGGTCTTACAACCTCAGGTATGTTTCGGACTGTCATGCAGGCACAGTCACATATGGAACGGTACACCAGACAGGGTCTGAGGGAGCTGGTAGCATGTCGCACAGCCATGACTGACAGTATGCGTGACATTGCGGCTGCCATCCGTGATTTCACTGATGTCATAGACAGACGTTGTGGGGACATATTAGACCGGTTCCACAACTACATGTCCATGAGCCAGGGCGATGGTGGGCGGTTGAGGCGTCGACATGGCCGTATGCCAGCAACAGCAGCAGCTGGCAGTCATCGCGGATGACAAGAGGGCCGCGGCTGCCCCCGTAGTGCCAGCAGCAGCCCCAGCAATGCTGGGTCTGTGCTGTCATCAGACCGCCCCAGGAGACCACGTGCACGTGGCTCTGGCCAGGCCCGACAGGGATCTGTGTCCAGTCAACAAACACCTGCTTCTGATGACAGTACCCAGTCTGGGTTGGTACTGGATACGGTCCGTAGCACCCCTGCAAGGCACAGGTACCGTGTCCATGGCCAGAGACACTGATCTGTATGACCTGGCAGGTACAGTCTGTGGCTGTCCACAAACACCAGTATATGGCAGCCAGGAGGTGGAACTGTGTGCATCCATACACACATGCAAATTGATAACACCTAGGGCTACCGCATACACACACACACCGCATCAACATTGCCCCACCTTCTACTGCTGTCCCTCACCAACACACATACCCATACATGTCAATTGGTGGTATGGGTGGCTGACTCAGGCATACCAGGTTCACACCCTGTGCATATGATGAAACTGTGCCACCTCCTGCAATCTGTAACAACTGTGCAGGTACAGGTTAACATGTTGCTGATGTACAGGGTGACCACATAGATGTGTAGTAATAGTATCATGTTGTTAACAGTACTGTGTGCTGAATTAATTGTGGGTATATCACAGCATGCCTGATGCAGTAAGTGTGTGCTTGTCATGTCCTGTTGTCTACACCCATGGTAAGTACCATAGTGTATCATCTGCACATGTTGGCATACTGGTGGTAATGATGTCAACAGAAGGCTACATACATAGGTAGCACAGGGGATAGGGTAATGAATGTAGTAATACACAATGATGGACATGTAAATTGCAGGTGGCATGTTGCCCACACTAGACTCTGCATTGCACATGTTTGGGGATGTTGATATGTGTGCAGTACTACGACTGGTACAGGACACACAGGAGCACCCAGCACTGCATGCTCACATCGCATACCATGCTAGACAGCCCCAACACACATAACTAACTGTCACAGGAGGGGAGTCCCCATATATGTCAGGGATACTGTGGTGGCAGGCCAGGGAGCATACATCCTACTAAGTATGGAACCACTGAGTGAAGGCTCAGTGTCTGTTATTTGACATGTGTACTACTGCAGGTATGAACACATCGGTTTCTATCCAGTTATTGTACATCCTGACAGTACATGGTCTGTACACTTGTGTGCACTGAGACTGGACCCTAGCCATCTGACCCGTGTATTTCCATGTACATGTGCATAGTGCCTGCATATTTTCAGTGTTACCTACTGGAACTGGTACAGCTTGTGTGTTGTACAATGGACTACCTGCAGCCCTGTTTACTGTAGCTCTGTTTGCATGCATGTTTGCTTGCAATTACCCTGGAATACTGATCACTCCTGCAATGCATAGTTATAGAGCTTCTGTGGACTCCTAGTGCCATCTGCATAGCCTACTATATGTATGTCCATGTCCCACTTGACAGGATGTCACTGTTTGTCCTGTTCACATGTACATTGCCTGTGACACAGTGCATATGACCTACCTGGCATGTGTCCACGTGAGCAGTCATATATGCTACTGCTAACTATTCACAGGCACTACACCTTCACACATTCGTCTTCAGGTGAAATACCTGCTTTGCTAGGGATGGCCTGCACCTGTCACCCCTGGGCTTTCGGATATTGGCAAAGGCTCTTGCTACCCCCATAGTGCCTATGTTAGGCAGGGCTCAAATGACAAACCCACCTTCATAGGTATCACAAGGGATAGGAAACTAAGAGCAATGCCACCCAAGCAGAAGTCTAAGCCTCCAGATGCATGCACCCAAAACACTCCTTGGCATGGAAAACATCAATATCTGTGCAGTAACAGATGCTTGGTTCAGGGCTACTGGGAGCACACCAGCACTACCAGGTTTAACCAGCAGATTTCTTTGAAACAGTCACCAAGGCCATTGACGAGGGAAGGTGGTTCACACAGCCTACCTGGACCTTGCAAAAGCCTTCACAACAATACCCACTTGGGCATTCTAGAAGCTCGCCAGCTTAAATATAAGCCCCTATGTCACTAGATGGATTGCACAGTGGCTCAAGGACAGAACCCACATGGTTAGCATTGCTGGAGCCATGCCAGACCCCACAACAGTTACGGGTTGTGTCCCACAAGGCTCAGTCCTGGGACCCTCTTGTTTGGTATATATTTATTGGAGGTACAGGCCAACATGGACGGACTGTGGCTGTCAAAAGATGCTGATGACTGCAGACAGACCACCATAATCGACTCTCCAGCTGACACAAGCATCTTCCAAAGGGGCATCATAGCAACAGACAATGTGTGCCAGAGCCATGGCCTTCTGCTGAACAGTGTTTAGAAAGGGGAATGTGCATCCTGTAGTCTGTTCACCTAGTTGCCAAAAGGGACATTGTCCTCACACACACTAACCCCCCTCAGCCAAAAACACACACTTGCCAATTGCAAGATTCAAACCCCTATCTGACTATGTTATGACACTTGCGACAGACACATTAGCAGCGCGCTATTTGCATTACTGGGAGCTTTCTCTTCACCTGCTATACTTATAGAGTGCTGACATCATCAGTGTTTAGAAAAGGGAATGAGCATCCTGTAGTCTGTTCACCTGGTTGCCAAAATGGACATTACCTTCACACACACTAACCCCCTGAGACAGACACACACACTTTCATTCGCAGGATTCAAACCCCTTCCTAACTATGTTGTGACACTTGAGATGGACGCATTAGCAGAGTGCGCTATTAGCATTACTGGGACTTTCTTTTCTCCTGCTGTACTTATAGGGTGCTGACATCATCGGTGTTTAGAAAGGGAATGTGCATCCTGTAGTGTGTTTTCCTAGTTGCCAAAAGGGACATTACCCTCAAACACCCCCCTCAGACAAACACACACACTTGCCATTCGCAGGATTCAAACCTCTACCAAACTATGTTATGACACTTGAGGCATGCGCATTAGCAGAGAGCGCTATTCGCATTACTGGGACTTTTCTTTTCTCCTGCTGTACTTATAGGGTGCTGACATCATCGGTGTTTAGAAAGGGAATGTGCATCCTGTAGTGTGTTTTCCTATTTGCCAAAAGGGACATTTTTCTCCCGCAGGCTTACACACACACCAACCCCACTCACAAACACACACTGAGCATTTGCAGGATTTGAAACCTCTACCTAACTAGGTTATGACAATTGAGATGGACGCATTAGCGGAGCGCGCTATTCGGATTACTGGGAAGCTTCTTTTGTCCTGGTGTACTTATTGGGTGCTGACATCATCTGTGTTTAGAAAGGGAATGTGCATCCTGTGGGGAGGCAGACACCAAGCACACTATGGCTGAGCTGTCATTCCCTAGGGCATACGGCCTACTGTTGACCTCTACTCCCATATGTTTATTTCTCTTATTCACATTATTTGTTGTTCATAGACTGTTTGCACATCTTTTTTGCCATAGCTTTCCCTGTTTCTATCGGCAACTTGTGCATCTGTGGAAGATGTTTGCATATGGGAGGATCCACTATATCACGTATGTCTCTGTAGTCTTTTAACTGTGTGCACGGGCAGACTGCTGTAATGTGGTTGGTTCCTGGAATAACACATAACAATACCAGATATGTGTGTCCAACTGCTAAACCGGATTTGGCCTAGGTGTGTGAGGATGCCCAGTTCAGCCTTCCCATGGCATGTTGTCAAAGTGTGTGAGCATGCCCAGTGTGAGCATTCCATATGTAGGACTCTGCAGCCCATCACATTTGTAGATGAGTGTGAACTTCAACAACTATCACCCGTTTATGGTTGTGTGTTGTGTGTCTTGTTGTGTAGTTACTGTAGAACTGCTTTGTGTGTGAACACAACAGGATTATACTGTACCTGAATCCAGTCACATACTGCCTACACAGAGGCAATGCATGCCTGTTGTAGGAGGCCATGCCCAACACAGGAGTAATGGACATGCTCCACCCCAGAAAACAGAAATCCATTGGAGCTGTGAGAGTGAGAGATGTCAACCTCAACAAGTAATGAAATAGGATGTGCTGGTGGGACAGATACATAATCCAGAGGCTGGGATAGATATTCTGCATTCGGGGGGGTGGGGGTTTGCACTGCACCTGTCAGGATGTATGTTGGCAATATGTGTCTGTGTTTGTGATTTTTGTGTGATTCAGGGCATATCTGTGAATTCCCAACATGGTTCCTACCATCAGTTGTGAAAGCATTGGGATTATCCTTAGTGTCCTGTACAATGTGTATCTTCATAGGTTCATAGGTTCATACTAGGCTATCCACCTGGGCATTTGTTTAAAGGGGGCCCCCTTTTTTGGGCCAAAGGGGGGGGGTGGGGTTTTTTGGCCTTTTTTTAAAAAAACCCTTGGGGCCCTTTTTTTTGAAATTTTTTATTTTGGGGCCCCCCCTTTTATGGGGTTTTTTTTGCCCCTTTGGGTGGCCCCCGGTGCAAACCCCGGGCTTTTGGGCATTTTTAACCCCAGTTAAAAGAACCCCCCAGGTTTGGGAGAGACCACGTGCACGTGGCTCTGGCCAGGCCCGACAGGGATCTGTGTCCAGTCAACAAACACCTGCTTCTGATGACAGTACCCAGTCTGGGTTGGTACTGGATACGGTCCGTAGCACCCCTGCAAGGCACAGGTACCGTGTCCATGGCCAGAGACACTGATCTGTATGACCTGGCAGGTACAGTCTGTGGCTGTCCACAAACACCAGTATATGGCAGCCAGGAGGTGGAACTGTGTGCATCCATACACACATGCAAATTGATAACACCTAGGGCTACCGCATACACACACACACCGCATCAACATTGCCCCACCTTCTACTGCTGTCCCTCACCAACACACATACCCATACATGTCAATTGGTGGTATGGGTGGCTGACTCAGGCATACCAGGTTCACACCCTGTGCATATGATGAAACTGTGCCACCTCCTGCAATCTGTAACAACTGTGCAGGTACAGGTTAACATGTTGCTGATGTACAGGGTGACCACATAGATGTGTAGTAATAGTATCATGTTGTTAACAGTACTGTGTGCTGAATTAATTGTGGGTATATCACAGCATGCCTGATGCAGTAAGTGTGTGCTTGTCATGTCCTGTTGTCTACACCCATGGTAAGTACCATAGTGTATCATCTGCACATGTTGGCATACTGGTGGTAATGATGTCAACAGAAGGCTACATACATAGGTAGCACAGGGGATAGGGTAATGAATGTAGTAATACACAATGATGGACATGTAAATTGCAGGTGGCATGTTGCCCACACTAGACTCTGCATTGCACATGTTTGGGGATGTTGATATGTGTGCAGTACTACACGACTGGTACAGGACACACAGGAGCACCCCAGCACTGCATGCTCACATCGCATACCATGCTAGACAGCCCCAACACACATAACTAACTGTCACAGGAGGGGGAGTCCCCATATATGTCAGGGATACTGTGGTGGCAGGCCAGGGAGCATACATCCTACTAAGTATGGAACCACTGAGTGAAGGCTCAGTGTCTGTTATTTGACATGTGTACTACTGCAGGTATGAACACATCGGTTTCTATCCAGTTATTGTACATCCTGACAGTACATGGTCTGTACACTTGTGTGCACTGAGACTGGACCCTAGCCATCTGACCCGTGTATTTCCATGTACATGTGCATAGTGCCTGCATATTTTCAGTGTTACCTACTGGAACTGGTACAGCTTGTGTGTTGTACAATGGACTACCTGCAGCCCTGTTTACTGTAGCTCTGTTTGCATGCATGTTTGCTTGCAATTACCCTGGAATACTGATCACTCCTGCAATGCATAGTTATAGAGCTTCTGTGGACTCCTAGTGCCATCTGCATAGCCTACTATATGTATGTCCATGTCCCACTTGACAGGATGTCACTGTTTGTCCTGTTCACATGTACATTGCCTGTAACACAGTGCATATGACCTACCTGGCATGTGTCCACGTGAGCAGTCATATATGCTACTGCTAACTATTCACAGGCACTACACCTTCACACATTCGTCTTCAGGTGAAATACCTGCTTTGCTAGGGATGGCCTGCACCTGTCACCCCTGGGCTTTCGGATATTGGCAAAGGCTCTTGCTACCCCCATAGTGCCTATGTTAGGCAGGGCTCAAATGACAAACCCACCTTCATAGGTATCACAAGGGATAGGAAACTAAGAGCAATGCCACCCAACGCCAGAAGTCTAAGCCTCCAGATGCATGCACCCAAAACACTCCTTGGCATGGAAAACATCAATATCTGTGCAGTAACAGATGCTTGGTTCAGGGCTACTGGGAGCACACCAGCACTACCAGGTTTAACCCGCTTGATTTCTTTGAAACAGTCACCAAGGCCATTGACGAGGGGAAGGTGGTTCACACAGCCTACCTGGACCTTGCAAAAGCCTTCACAACAATACCCCACTTGGGCATTCTAGAGAAGCTCGCCAGCTTAAATATAAGCCCCTATGTCACTAGATGGATTGCACAGTGGCTCAAGGACAGAACCCACATGGTTAGCATTGCTGGAGCCATGCCAGACCCCACAACAGTTACGGGTTGTGTCCCACAAGGCTCAGTCCTGGGACCCTCTTGTTTGGTATATATTTATTGGAGGTACAGGCCAACATGGACGGACTGTGGCTGTCCAAAGATGCTGATGACTGCAGACAGACCACCATAATCGACTCTCCAGCTGACACAAGCATCTTCCAAAGGGGCATCATAGCAACAGACAATGTGTGCCAGAGCCATGGCCTTCTGCTGAACAGTGTTTAGAAAGGGGAATGTGCATCCTGTAGTCTGTTCACCTAGTTGCCAAAAGGGACATTGTCCTCACACACACTAACCCCCCTCAGCCAAAAACACACACTTGCCAATTGCAAGATTCAAACCCCTATCTGACTATGTTATGACACTTGCGACAGACACATTAGCAGAGCGCGCTATTTGCATTACTGGGAGCTTTCCCTTCACCTGCTATACTTATAGAGTGCTGACATCATCAGTGTTTAGAAAAGGGAATGAGCATCCTGTAGTCTGTTCACCTGGTTGCCAAAATGGACATTACCTTCACACACACTAACCCCCTGAGACAGACACACACACTTTCATTCGCAGGATTCAAACCCCTTCCTAACTATGTTGTGACACTTGAGACGGACGCATTAGCAGAGTGCGCTATTCGCATTACTGGGACTTTTCTTTTCTCCTGCTGTACTTATAGGGTGCTGACATCATCGGTGTTTAGAAAGGGAATGTGCATCCTGTAGTGTGTTTTCCTAGTTGCCAAAAGGGACATTTCCCTCATACACACAAACCCCCCTCAGACAAACACACACACTTGCCATTCGCAGGATTCAAACCTCTACCTAACTATGTTATGACACTTGAGACGCACGCATTAGCAGAGAGCGCTATTCGCATTACTGGGACTTTTCTTTTCTCCTGCTGTACTTATAGGGTGCTGACATCATCGGTGTTTAGAAAGGGAATGTGCATCCTGTAGTGTGTTTTCCTAGTTGCCAAAAGGGACATTTCTTTACCACAGACTTACACACACACCAACCCCACTCACACACACACACTGAGCATTTGCAGGATTTGAAACCTCTACTTAACTATGTTATGACACTTGAGACGGACGCATTAGCAAAGCGCGCTATTCGGATTACTGGGAAGTTTCTTTTCTCCTGCTGTACTTATAGGGTGCTGACATCATCTGTGTTTAGAAAGGGGAATGTGCATCCTGTGGGGAGGCAGACACCAAGCACACTATGGCTGAGCTGTCATTCCCTAGGGCAAACAGCCTAGTGTTGACCTCTACACCCATATGTTTAATTGTCAAATTCACATTATTTGTTGCTGATAGACTGTTTGCACATCTTTATTGCCATAGCATTCCCTGTTTGTATGGACAACTTGTGCATCTGTGGAAGATGTTTGCATATGGGAGGGATCCACTATATCACGTATGTCTCTGTAGTCTTTTAACTGTGTGCACCGGGCAGACTGCTGTAATGTGGTTGGTTCCTGGAATAACACATAACAATACCAGATATGTGTGTCCAACTGCTAAACCGGGATTTGGCCTAAGTGTGTGAGCATGCCCAGTTCAGCCTTCCCATGGCATGTTGTCAAAGTGTGTGAGCATGCCCAGTGTGAGCATTCCATATGTAGGACTCTGCAGCCCATCACATTTGTGGATGCGTGTGAACTTCAACAACTATCACCCGTTTATGGTTGTGTGTTGTGTGTCTTGTTGTGTAGTTACTGTAGAACTGCTTTGTGTGTGAACACAACAGGATTATACTGTGCCTGAATCCAGTCACATACTGCCTACACAGAGGCAATGCATGCCTGTTGTAGGAGGCCATGCCCAACACAGGAGTAATGGACATGCTCCACCCCAGAAAACAGAGATCCATTGGTGCTGTGAGGGTGAGAGATGTCAACCTCAACAAGTAATGAAATAGGATGTGCTGGTGGGACAGATACATAATCCAGAGGCTGGGATAGATACTCTGCATTCGGGGGGGGGGGGGTTTGCACTGCACCTGTCAGGATGTATGTTGGCAATATGTGTGTGTGTTTGTGATATTTGTGTGATTCAGGGCATATCTGTGAATTCCCAACATGGTTCCTACCATCAGTTGTGAAGGCATTGGGATTATCCTTAGTGTCCTGTACAATGTGTATCTTCATAGGTTCATAGGTTCATACTAGGCTATCCACCCTGGGCATTTGTTAGCCTAGCCAGAGTGTGTGTGGCTTTTGACACCCCTTGCTATGTGAATATTATGGCCATTTATGATTTGCTGTGCTGTGCATCTGTCTGGACATGACACAGTAAAGACCCCCAGTGTAACTCTACAATCATCCATCCACTTGGCAAGATTCCTGTTGAAGAGTGTCAGTGAGGGGCTCTGCCTAACATGGAGTGGGATTCTGGTCCAGGGTGTAGGGGAGCCTCTGGACTATGTATCTGTCCCACCAGCACATCCTATTTCATTATTTGTTGAGGTTGACATCTCTCACTCTCACAGCTCCTATGGATTTCTGTTTTCTGGGGTGGAGCATGTCCATTACTCCTGTGTTGGGCATGGCCTCCTACAACAGGCATGCATTGCCTCTGCGTAGGCAGTATGTGCCTGGATTCAGCTGGGGTGTCTACAGCCAGGCAGCATATGACATATATTTGACACCCTTTATCCTCTTGGTGAGGTACCTTTGAGGTCTTTCTAATGGCTGCAGGTGTCAGGTAAGATACATCCCATATGAGACATTGTACTAGATTATGGGTGTGATTAGAGAGCAGTATAGGGGCACAATGACCTCTGTTGCCGTAGATGTGACTCCTTTCCTGCTACGGTGTCAAATGTAGACAGTCTACCTAGCAACATTGGCAATGTGGGTGTCACATAACAGGTTACTGTCCACTTGTGTCCCTAGGTCCCTAGTTACTCCTTCCATACATAATGGTTTACCACCTATGTGGTAATTTGTGGTACCTTGTTTGGTATTTGGTGGGACATTCATACTGTCCAGTGTCTTCAGGACGGCTGGGTGGGGTATTGTGTGTGAGAGTGCGGTCTGTAGCATGCTACGGACTGCACAGCGGTCTTGCCTACAGTTAGTTGCACATGGGTGGACTCCAATGCCTTGTGCATTGTCAGTTACCTGCACATATGGGTGTCTGTGCTGACTATGGCTACTCACCCTCCTTTTATGTTTTGTTCCAGGTTTTGGGGCCATGACACATGATATGTGGTATAACCTGGTAGTGCTGGTGTGCTGTCAGGAGGCTTGCAGCAGGTGTCTGTCACTGCACAGACATCAGTGTTCTCCATTCTGGGGATGGCCTCGGGAGCATGCATATTGGGGTGTACACATCTGGCATTGGTCAGCATTTCCCTTATGTTTCTTCCCACTTAGGTTTTCTAGGGTGGTGGGTCAGTCTTTTCAGCCTTGCCTACAAAGGCTCTATGGAGGTGGCAAAGGCCTTATCCAATATTCAGACGCCCAGGGGTAACAGGTGCAAGCCATCCCAAGGACAGCTGCGTGGCTTGTCAAGCATGACATCACAAGCAGACGGACATTGGATCCCCTTGGAATGACACCAGTACGTGTGCCACTTGCTATGACTGATCATTCCGTGTTGGCACTGTGGCATCATTCTTGGTAAGGGTAGGATGCTGCGAACGGTGAGTGTCATACCGGTCTGGACTACATAATGGGATAGCTCATCTATGTCTCTTGTCATGTAGTCTAGGGCAGTACATCTCAGGTCATTCACACTGGCATGGACTATGACTGCATCATATTAATACTTCCTTTGGAGTGACCTACATACTTCTGTTATGTGTCATATTGTGGCAGCCTACAGGCAGCTTACTGTACCCTTTCCCTTGTTCAGTCTGGTGTGCGGGACAGCAGTGTGTCTGACTATGGGGTCACCTATTGCCACTGTATCAGGCATGTTGTTTCTCCTTCTGGCCTGTGACTGTTTGGCACACCAGCTTTGTGTGCTATGTGTTGCATGTGCTATGTTTGGAGGCTGTTTGATTGGGTGTGTGCTTTAGAGGCATCTGTTGGTGTGCTGTGTTCATAATCTGTGCCTCCTGGAATGTTTTTCTGTGTTTATGTGTTTGGTTTGCAGTTGTGGTAGGTCTATGTGGGACTGTGTTTGTGGTGTGTGTGGTTACCTTCTCCTACTGACTTGTTTTGGGAGTACTGGGTTGAGGGAGCTCAGCCTCCAGTTTGGATGGATGGTTGCATCTCTCACATATATTTGTATTTCTTGGGTGTAGTTGGGGGTTGTCTTTGTACTTGGGGCAGGTGTGACATTGCCTCAGAATTCACAGATACCACTTGTTGTGGCTGGCCTTAGTGGATTGCATGTGTGGACAGATTGTATTGCCATACTACTGATCAGTGATTACTTCATTGTTCATGTTTGCTCTATCATGTAGTAGCTTCCTCATTCTCTTCCATGTTTTGGTTATGGCTGGTGTCCACCATGCCAGATTTAGGCACTGTGTCTTGTTTTAATTTAGGACTGCATATTCCAAGCATTCCTGGCAGTGTTCATGGAATGGCTGTATTACAGGTTCTGAGGTGTGGCCCATATTTTGCACCTGCACGAGACCTTTAATGGATTCCACATCAGTTTGGGGGAGTGCAACTATTGCTTAACGCATGTTTTCCACTGTGGTATTCCGGCCAGGGACTGTGGTCAGGATATGTATATCCAGTGTGATTACTGTATGGTCTGGTTTTGCCAGTGAGCAATACACTTCTCATCTTGACATCCAGTACCCATGTTGCTGATTATCACATCCAGCATGCTTACCCCTCTTGTGGGAGTGGTACGTTGTTCCTGGGCCTTTTGGTTTGTGGATTCTATGTACTTTTGTCCTACACTGTTGGAGCTAGTATAATGCTCCCAGTCTATGTCTGGGTATTTGCAGTCACTCAATATAATGTGGTTTGGAGGACATGATATACTCGTGTATTCTAGCATAGGCCGGATGCAGTTCCTGGTGTTGGGACAGTAGTCTGTAGCAGGCTATACACTGGGGGGCAGTTTTAGCCACTGTTACTTGAGCATGGCTAGTCCATGCTACTTTTTGTTGTGGTACCGACATAGGGGTGTGGTTATCCTTGCAATTCTTGCTAGTCACCCTCCTTTTGTAGCTTGTTCCAAGTGTTGAGGCTGTAGAGCACAGTATGAGGTGTAACCTGGTAGTTTTAGGGTGCTGTTGTGAGCCTTGCCTCAGTTTTCTGTTACAGCACAGTTATCAACATTCTCCATACTGGGTGAGTTTAGACTGCATGCATCTTGCTGTTTCGACTTATCCCTTATCTTATTCTTATCCCTTCTAGTACCTATGGAGATAGGTTTGTGTTCTGAGCCTTACCTATTCAGGGCACACTGTGGGTGACAACAGCCTTTGCCGGTATCCATATGGGCTGCACTGATAGGTGCACGCCAGTCCTAGCATGTGGTGCATCATGTCATGCTCAGCATGTCATCCCAGACTGGCACACATTGGGTCCCCTTTGACTACCTGCAATACTTCAGTCAATTGTTGCACTTGATCATCTCGTTGTCATGTTGTGGCATGATGCTTGGTGAGGGTAGGGTGTTAGTCAGGGTCCTCAGGTGTGCATATAGTACTTGGTGTTACATTACTTAACACATAGCATTCATGCCTCAGGTGGTGCTGCAGGGCTGCCTCTGTCGGATGCGCATATTACACTTCCCTGTACATGTTTGTGAGCAGGTTGTGTCACATTAGGCATCCCTGTTACTATATGAGTGAGTCGGAGAGGGGTATCATTCCCAGGGTTCCTACTGAGCCAATGTATGTGCTATGCGTTGCCTCTTTGCCAAGGCCAGGGCATACTGGGCACGCCTCCTTCTGCTTACTGGGGCAGGCTCAGGTTGTTCCTCCTCCGAGTCACGCTCTGCCTGTGATGGCCTTGGCAATGGTGGGTGGCTGTTTGGCCCAGCCCTGTGCTGGTCCTGCTGCAGCTGTTTTCGTAAGATCATATTATGTAGCATAGCACATACCATGATAATTTGGGTACATGTAGTTGGTGTGTACTGCAAGGCTCCACCAGATGTGTCCAGACACCGGAACCATGACTTGAGCAGCCCAAACACACGCTCTATTACATTGCGTGTTTGTGCGTGTGCTTCATTATGGCGTTCCTGTTCAGGTGTGTGTGCGTTTCTGATAGGTGTCATCAGCCACGGCTCCAGTGCATAACCTGCATCCCCCACTAGGTGTCCATGCGGGATGTCCCCATTGGCAAATGTCTGGTACAGCTGCGTCAAATGCCAGATGTGGGAATCGTGGTAGCTCCCAGGACAGCCAGCACACACATTTATTATTATGCCCTGGGCATCACACACAACCTGGCAGTTGATGGAGGGGAAGCCCTTGCGGTTGATGTATGCCCTACCCCGCTCACCAGCTGGTGCTTTGATGCGTATGTGCGTGCAGTCTATTGCACCCAGTACCTCAGGGTATTCCGCTATTTGCTGGAAGAGACGCATATTGCTGGCCAATACCTCACAGGCATTGGGGAAATATACATGATCACCGACATGTGCTGACATGGCATCCAGGAACTGGTGCAGTACCCTGGAAGCTGATGCCTGTGATATCCCCATCATATCACCAGTTGGTCTCTGGAAGGTACCTGTTGCTAGTATTCTTAGGCCAAAACATACCTTGGTTTCCACTGGGATGGGTTCCCCTCTGTTGGTTCTGTGTGTGAGGTGTGGCCTGCACAGCTCCACTATTTGCTGCAGGAGGTCTCTGTCCACTCTATAGCACTCTACTATCTCCAGCTCATGTAACCCGTGGTAGGTGACCCTGGGCCTGTACACTCTTCTCCGTCTCCTCACTGCGGGTTGTCTGGCACCATCTGCATTGTCACCACCCTCAGCAAGTCGCCTATGTCTCATTATGACAGCTATGACAGCCCCTAACATTTCTGCTCTGAGTTCAGCTTTTTCAGTTTTCACTTCTGATAACTTAACTCCTGTCTTGCAGTGTCTCTTGAGAGAAACATTCTGCACTGCTGTTTGCAGAGTTTTAAGTGCTGGGCTGGGCTAGTATTCTGCCTGTGTAATTGCCTGCATCTAATTGTTTTCACCTGCTAGTTCCAGCAGTATTCCCTGCTAACTTCCTACTACATCTGTTGCTTCCTTTTTCCTTTCTGTTTCCTCAGGGTGGAGCCGTGTGCAAACCAGCAGAAACACGCTCACAGTGGCTTACATGCGCGCACACATACTTACACAGTTCAGAATCTGCTTATTCGGTTTTAAACGCGTGCACGCCCGCGCAAACAGTGTTAAACATCTCCCAACACGCTCCCACATGCTTAGTCTGCCTTACACGCGCACACTGCCTTACTCAAGGCTGTGGCGCGCACGCAAGATACACGTCCAGCAAGAAACTTTGGTGTAGGCAACAGTGTACACCTTCCATTTCTTGACTTTCTCATGTTTACTTAGTGGCACACCTCTTTCCTTGATATCTGTCTGACATCTGTCATGTAACTCTAACCTCCAATGAACTGCATTTCTTTCTACCATTCCCCCCTGTGATGTCACCTATCTCCTACTCTGTTCCTCCCCCTTATGTAACTCTTACACTACTCAGAATGTGCTCATTTGCTATGTGACAGTGGAATTCAGTATCCTTACACTCATTTGCATCAGATTGCCTACTAATGCTTAGTTACATCTCTTAGACTCAGCTTCACCCCTTAGCAACCACTACACGGTGGCCATGTTGGGTTTGCTCTGCTGGTCCCTGCATTGACATTCCATGTAGTGCATAAAACCTACATCTGTAGGTTTAAAACCTTCGTTTTTATGTTCTATACAGCGCAGCCCGTTTGCGCGGGGCTGCGCTGGGTTTACACATCGGCACTCGCCGAAAAAAAAATTATATTTTTAATATATTTGCATCAGGTTACCTTGCCAATGGCCACATATTTGGCCATTGGCATGCTGCCTGACACATATGCACCCTTTATTTGGAGCTGACATGGCTCCATTGCCGTGTTTGCAGAAACGTACTCAGTTGTCAACTGAGTACATTTCTGCAGCTAAAACGGCTCTTACACGGGCTGTTATGGGCTTCCTGGATCGTTAATCAGCCTCATTTGCATGCTATTCGGCTGCAAGTGAGGTGATTAGCTTATCCACGCCCACTCCGTGTAAGAGCCGTTTTAGCTTGACTCTTACACGGACTTTGGGCTGTTCCTGGATCGCGAAGGCTGCATGGAGTCTTACACTACTCTTAGACTCCGTGCAAGCCTTCGTGAATCCGGCCCATTGTATATACTGTATATATATAACATATATATTGTATATATATATATGTTTGTAAGTTTCTGTGAGGCCATTTTTTGCTTGGGCTAAAGGAATGTTGATCAGTGGCAGTGAAAAACATTGAGCAGCCTGCCTGCCCCTGTGGGAGTGGTTACTGACTTGAAACTGTAGTTTTATTGGCCATTCTGGGTCAATTCCAAAACTCCTTCATCTTCCTCTCTTAAAACCTGGTTGCCTTGTGGTTTTGGCATCTTGTCAGGCTTGTTGGCTGTTGGTGAAGCACCCACCAAGAGGAGAAAACGCTGAGAGAAGAAAGGAGCCACTTTTGAGACTTTAAGTATTTTTCCTCTGTTTATTTGCTAAGTTTTTCTGCATAGCCGCCTATTTTGAGCATTTTCTGGCTTGTTAAATTTGATTTCTGCATTAGTAACTGTATTTAGAGCACAACCTAGAGCTGTTTACTGAATTTCCTGTTTGCACTTATTTTTAAAATCGTTTTTTTCTCAAAACTTGCATTTTATCTGTCTTTGGCCTAGCACTCTTGTGTGGGGTCATTTACTGCACTGTTATAACTTGCTGATACTTGTTAACCTCTGCTATCTCTGAAAAACAAAAACAAAAAATCTTGCTTTTTCCCACTTTTCTGAGATTTAAAAAAGTTCAGTTACAGGCTTGCTGTTCTTGAACTGTTTGTAAGTTTCTGTGAGGCCATTTTTTGCTTGGGTTAAAGGAAAGTCTCTCTGTTGATCAGTGGCAGTGAAAAACATTGAGCAGCCTGCCTGCCCCTGTGGGAGTGGTTACTGACTTGAAACTGTAGTTTTATTGGCCATTCTGGGTCAATTCCAAAACTCCTTCATCTTCCTCTCTTAAAACCCTCTTTTGCGCGGTTTTGCACGTTTTTGAGCATAGCGCAACAACGGGCAGTGCCGCCTAATTGGGTTTAAACTATTCCTGGCTCCACAAAGTCTGCTCTTCACTTTTTCCCTTAGAACTGCTCCATCTCTCAATTTAAACACCATATTCTCATTCTAAGGCCCTTCACTGGTCCAATTAAGTAATCCTACAAGTTAGCACTATTAAACCATAAGCACTACTTACTCTTATACTCTCTACAATTACCCTGTCCTCTATTGGTCCGTCTTAAATTCAGTTTCCTTATTACTCTAGCATGTCCAAAGGTCAGTCAATGGTTTCCTCTCCAGTCCAGCTGGTGAATCTGGGAATTTTGAGGCAATGTTACAACTGTCTCATGTACACGGACAACCCTCTCCTCCTCCAAACAGGTTCAAATATATGTGAGAGATGCAACTATTTAGCCAAACTGGAGGCTGAGCTCTCTCATCTCAAAACTGGTGTAACCAGTCAGGAGGAGAAGGTAACCTCACACAACACAATTCCAGTATCACATAGTCCCACCACATCAGCGAACCAAACACATAAATACACAAAAACATTCTCGGAGGCTCTAAATAAAAATCTACCTAAGCAACAGAGACCTCCAAAGCAGACATCCAAGCAAACGCTACCTCAAAACAAAACACACACAACACATAACCCACAAAGTCAGTGTGCCAAGCAGCCACAGCCCTTAAGGCTGAATAACACACCTGATACTCTTGTTATAGGTGACTCTATTGTCAGACACACTGACGTCCCACTCACCAGGCTGAATAAAGAGAAGGTCACAGTGAGCTGCCTGTCGGGTGCTAGGATCCGACACATAACACAAGCACTCAGGTCACTCCAAAGCAAATACAAATATGACTCAGTCATTGTACATGCTGGTGTGAATGACCTGAGACGTACCTCCCTGGACTACATGAAAAGAGACATAGAGGAGCTCTCTGATCATGTAGCCCAGACTGGTATGACCCTGACCTTGAGCACCATCTTACCCTCACCTAGAATGATGCCACAGTACAAAGACAAAATGATCGATTTTAACAATTGGCTAAAATTTTGGTGTCATTCAAAGGGGATCTAGTGTCTGTCAGCCTGGGATGACATGCTCGACAAGCCACGTTGCTTCGCTAGGGACGGCTTGCACCTGTCACCACTGGGCTTTCGGATATTGGCAAAGGCTCTTGCCACCCCCATAGTGCCTTTTTTAGGCAAGGCTCTAAAGTCAAACCCACCCCCATAGACAGCACAAGGAACAAGAAACTAAGGGTAATGCTGCTAAATGCCAGAAGTCTTAACCTCAAGATGCACGCACTCGAAGCTCTCCTCAGTATGGAGAACATTGATATCTGTGCAGTGACAGAAACCTGGTTCAAGGCTCCAGAGAGCACCCCAGCACTACCAGGCTGTACCTCATATCATGCTTTTTGGCCGCAAAACCCGGACCGAACCACAAAAGGAGGGGGAATTTCCATATTTATCAAGGATATCCACATCTCCAGGTTAGTGGCATTGCACGAAGTATCGGAGACCATCCATGTGCAACTAACAGTGGGCAAGACTGCTTTTCAGTTTATACCATCCTACAGACCACCCTCTCAAAGTCAGGAATCCCATTCGGCTTTCCTGAAAACATTGGAGAACATGAAGATCTCTCCGAACACTATTATATTGGGCGACTTCAACTACCCAAACATTGACTGGAAGCACTACTCAAGCCCCAGCACTTTAGCCCAAAGATTCCTGGAAATTATAAACTCAAATGCTATGGAACAACTAGTCACCACTCCCACAAGAGGGGACAACATACTAGACCTGATCATTACCAACATGGGGACTCTATGCTCCACACCAGAAGTATATCCCTCATTGGTAAGATCAGACCATAAATTAATTTCACTGGATGTCCACATCCCGACCCCACCCCCAGCCCAGAAAACCACAGTGAAAAACTTCTCAAAAGCGAATGTCTCACTTCTCAAAACCGAAGTGGAATCCTTCAAGGCCCCAGGGCCTGTGGAAACTACAGCCCAAACTGCAGAATCCTATATAAATGCATTCTACGGACATCTCCAGGAATGCATGGATCATGCTATCCCAAACAAAACCAAGACCCAATCATCCAAAGGCAGGCGTCCAGTCTGGTGGACCCCTGCCATAAATAAACTGTACAACAGAAGGAGGAAGCTACTACATGATAGAGCAAAATCCCTAATAGGGAAGGCATCTCTGATCAGTACTAGCAAAAAATTACGATCCCTCATAAAATCCTCCAAGGCCAGCTTTGAGAGAAAAATTGCACAGGACACCAAAGACAATCATAAGGCTTTTTCAGTTATGTTAGAAACCTGGGATGCAACTCCCAGACTTATTCTGAGTTGATTCTAAATGACAAAAAATACACTGAACCCACAGACATCGCCAATATCCTGGCAGACAGGTTCAGTGCAAACTTCTCCCCTCCCCAAAAGAGCAAGTATCTATCCCGGCAGAGGGCTGCCTCCCAAACATCTCAGATGCTCAGGTGAAGGCTGCCCTCTCCAAAGCAAAAAACACTGCTTCCATGGGACCAGATGGCGTCCCAGGTTGCGTCCTACATGAACTACAAGAGGAACTAATCCCTCAAATAAAACAGCTATACAATCTCAGCCTCACTACAGGATATGTGCCCACAGAATGGCGTACAGCAACAGTGGTCCCACTCCACAAAGGTGGAGCCTCAACGGACCCTGGAAACTATCGCCCCATAAGCCTGACTAGCTTAGTCTGCAAGGCTATGGAGAGGATCATCATGGAGCTCATAAACAAAGACATTGGGGACCTACAGACACTAGATCCTACCCAGTTCGGCTTTGTCAAGGGCAGATCCTGCCTTTTGAACCTGGCTGACTTCTTTGAAGCAGTCACCAAAGCCATAGATGAAGGGAAGGTAGTCCACACAGCCTATCTGGACCTTACAAAGGCATTTGACACAATACCCCACTCGGGCATCATAGATAAGCTATCCAGCTTAAATATAAACCCCTATGTCACAAGATGGGTCAAAAACTGGCTCAAAGACAGAACCCACAGAGTGAGAGTTGCTGGAGCCATGTCAGACTCAAAACCGGTCACAAGTGGCGTCCCACAGGGTTCTGTCCTGGGACCACTCTTGTTCGGTATATACTTTTCCGAGGTACAGGCAAACGTGGGAGGACTATGGCTCACCAAGTTCGCAGACGACTGCAAACTGGGCGCCATAATCAACTCTCCAGCTGACACAAACATCCTTCAAAAAGGTCTCACAGAGACAGATAACTGGTGCCAGTGCCATGGTTTAAAGCTAAATGCCAAAAATGTATAGTCATACCCTTTGGCAAAAACAATGTGCCCACAAATTACCACATAGGAGGAAACCCATTAAATACAGAGAAAGTTATTAGGGACCTGGGGACCCAAGTTGATAGCAATCTCTCCTTTGAAAACCACATTGCCAAAGTGGTTAGAAAGACCTTCTACATAGCCCACCTCATCACGAAGGGTTTCACATCTAGATCAAGAGAGGTAATCGTGCCCCTTTATTCATCCCTCATCAGGCCCATCATAGAATACAATGCCCCTTTTGGGATGTACCTTACCCGACACCTGCAGCAATTAGAAAGACCCCAAAAGTATCTCACCAAGAGGATCAATGGTCTCAAACAGATGCCATATACTGCTCGGTTAAAAAAACTCCAGCTCTACTCAGTTGCATACCGCCTACTGAGGCGATCTATGCCTGACATACAAAGCTATGTCAAATCCAGAATTAATGGACATACTCCACCTCAGTAAATCTAAATCCCTTAGAGCCACACGCTCGAGGGACTTGAACCTCAGCACAGAAATAAATAGAACTTGCTGGAGGGACAGGTTCATAACCCATAGGCTCCCTTCGCTCTGGAATAGAATTCCAGTTCATGTGAGGCAGAGCACCTCACTGAATCTCTTCAAGAAGAATCTCGATAAGTGGATGGGGGATCCTAGGTTTGTCCCAGGGATTACTCCCATGTCACTATTAGACAGAGGCACAGTAAACTAAACCTTAAAAAGGGCACAGTATACTCAAATCAAGGGGTGGCGAGGCCATACAGAATCGGGCTAGGCTTATAATTGCCCCAGGGCAGATAGCCTAGTATGAACCTATGAACCTATGAACCTATATATATATATATATATATATATATATATATATATATGTATATATACATATATATATATATATATATATATATATATATATATATATATATATATACATATATATATCTATATATATATATATATATATATATATATATATATATATATATATACTGTCATTTAAAAAATAAAATACTAAAATATGTCACATTTCATATGTTGCAAATACATATTGGTATAGGTATTGAATACAATGTGTATATGTATATGAAAACTATTATATAGGTGACTTAAATACTAGTATATAATACATTTCCTATCTATATGTATATACATATATATGGACACTAAATAAACTACAACTTAAATAATACTTTGGATGTATATGCTGCAAATAGGAATATTACTAATACTATTGATGTGCAGAACATAGATATTGTTAACAAGACTGGTAGAAGTATAGAGACACATGATGAAGTGACAACAATAGATGAGATGTTGACTGAATCCAATGGACAAGCTAGTAATAAAGATATTGGTACAATTTTGGAGGCAACAACTTCTGCACCTAAGACAGGGAATTTATATCCTGAGATACAAGTGGTAAAGAATAGACCTATCTCCACAGCACTGGAGGCAGTTAGATCTAAGGTCTTTAATAAGACTAATGATGGTTCTTGTGGTATATGTGATATTCCTTTTCCCCTGCCAGTCCGTACAGACAAAGGGCTGAGAAGAGCATGCTCTATGAGTCGTGGTCGACAGAAAAGGAAATACTCAGAGGAATATCCATCTCACCAGACCATCAAGAAGATGTGGGGGAAGGGCAGCAAACATTGACCTGTAATAACTCTAGGTTCATAACATCTCCTGTTGGAATGGGGCAACAGGTAGATACAGGGGAAGGAGTGGATTTAATGATCTGCAATATCTCCACATATATACTTTCACAAGAACAAGTAAGTCTATTACAGAAAAGCCTGAATTTTATTTCTAGGAGTCACAGTAATCTGGTAGATACCATCACAGATTTAAAAATATTTTGTAGGAATGTTATGTTGAAATTAATTCATGGACAACAAGATACTAACACCATGAATATGAGCGGTAGTAAATCACATAACTTCAGGAACTTAAATCATTTTGTACACCTGGAATATTACAGCAGTATTTGTAGTGGAAGAGCCAGAGAAAGCATAAATATAAGGAAAGTAAAAGTAAGTTTATTAGGCTGACTCAATGAAGTATCAAAAGAGTATAAATTCATAGCTATAGAAAGCAGAATTCATAAAACTGATGTGCACGTTATACTGTTACTGGGTTGAAAGCATCTCTAAAAATCTGGACCACATAGTACCAGTAATATTTTGCCATGAAGGCTGAGCATAGTTAGTACATTTTGCTAGAAAAATAAAGACACTTGAAGAGAGATATCTACCTTGGTGTTTTAACTAAGCAGATAGGCCATCTACTGAAAAAGTACAGGGAAATTTCTAGGCTGATGCTGTGTAAGCTCTTTTTATCTTTGAAAACAGTATTAGGCATAAACAACAATATGTTTCTTGTAGATGAGACTGATGCAGAGCCAGTCCACATAGTGGATTTGGTGCATTTTTATTATTATTTTTTTATTATAATTATTTTGCTTTTGTTCACTGGGTGTCTCCAACTGGTTCTAGTAAAAAAAAAAAAAATTTTTCAGTGCAAGCCCCATTAAAAAAGCTTCAATATATTATAAATAGTTTAAACAGACATTCAGTATTTTACATGAACAGACATCAGGTAATATATGTTAACAATTACACTTACATTTCAAAATACATTCATATGAAATGAAGGCAACTATTGCAGTATAAAAGATGCTTATAAATTAGTGGATGTTGAGCATCATCATCATCATCAGTGGTATATTAGTGGATTTGTCAGATAATAGATTGTGTGATTGTTAATTAGAAATTCAAGGAAATGAAGATGAGGGAAAGAAGTAGGCAGGGCAGAAAATATTAATATTGTAGTTAAGAGGTGGGCATAAAGCAGGTTCAGAGATGATATTGTATACATATATATATATATATATATATATATATATATATATATATATATATATATATATATATATATATATATATATATATATATATATATATATATATATATATATATAAATATATATATAAACACATAAATGTGGCTATCATATTGATTATATTAGCAGTATAGAGGTGGGGATAAACAGTGTCACAAAATAATGCACATAACCTAGGAGATGCTATTCTGATATTGGTAAAAACTAGCTGTGCAGCCTAGGATTCCAAACAAAGAGAAATGACTTGATGATATGGCAAACTGTAGATAATGGTGGCATTTATCCCAGAGGTATCACCATGGAACTCATAAACAAAGACATTGGTAACCTCCAAACTCTGGACCCCACCCAGTTCGGGTTTGTGAAAGGCAGATTATGCCTTCTGAACCTGATCAACTTCTTTGAGGCAGTCACCAAAGCCGTAGATTAGGGTAAGGTGGTTCACACAGGCTATCTTGACCACGCCAAGGCTTTTGACACCATCCCCCATTCTGGAATTATAGCTAAACTCACTAAACTAGATATAAATCCCTATGTCACAAGATGGGTTGGCAACTGGCTCACTGACAGAACCCACACTGTAAAAGTTGCAGACTCCAAATCTGACTTCAAACCAGTGACAAGTGGAGTACCCCAGGGTTCAGTCTTGGGACCTCTCCTGTTTGGTATCTACTTATTTGAAGTGCAGGCTAACACAGAAGGCTTCTGGCTAATGAAGTTCACAGATGACTGCAAACTAGGAGCCATAGTCAAGTCTCCAAATGATGTGGACATCCTATATAAGGGCCTCACTGAGACAGATGCCTGGTGTCAGAGGCATGGCCTCAAGCTCAGTGCAAGCAAGGGCATTGTCATCCCCTTTGGTAAAAACTCTGTACCCATGAACTACCACATAGATGGCAGTCTACTTAATGCCGAATGTGTGATGAGACCTTGGGACCCAGGTGGACAGTAGTCTCTCCTTTGATAATCACATCACCGCAGTAGTCAGGAAATCCTTCTATGTGGCACACCTCATCACAAAAGGGTTCTCATCCAGGAAAAAAGAAGTCATTGTTCCCCTCTACTCAGCACTCAATAGACCCATTATAGAGTGATACAATAATACAGCAATTAGGAGGATATATGGGGGAGTGGAGGCAAAGAAAGTGTGAGGGCTCCTCTCTGATAAGTTGTGTCTGATTAGAAGAACCAGACTGGGGTGCCCTCTTTCCCTTTTGTTATTTGTGTTATATTTAGAGCCATTGGCAAAGAAAATATGGGACTCAGAAATTCAATGATATAATTAGTATGGTAATCAAGAAACGTTGGCTTTATTTGAAAATGATATTATTTTGTACCTGATAAAACCAGAAAAGGACATCCCAGTGCTGTGGAACATTCTGAGACAGTTTCAAGTCTTTTCAGGATTTAACATTAATTAAGACAAAACAAAGGCTATAGCTGCAAATGATGTGCCCACATATGAATTGGTTCAGCAATATCCATATTTATAAGAACATCATAAAATGAAGCATTTAGGAGTATGGGTTAAATAAGATTCTGTTATGGCAGTCAATGACATGTGGGAAGAGATTAAACAAAAAATAATATAAAAAACTGATGGATATAGATACTAAGCTAACTGTCCTTGTGAGCCATTTTAAGCCTAACCAGTTATCCCTTGTTAGACTCAAACCCTGCACCTTTTGTTTGCAAGGAAAACACCTTAACCATTAGGCCACGCTCCCATATGGGTAGCAAGATGCTATCAGTGAAAATGTTTCAGTCCCTTTAGTTTTGTACAGGTCAGGCATATTTTTATTAACCAGAAGAGAAGTTGTGGGCAATAATTGATAAAGAGTTGAAGGATTTTATCTAGGAGATGAAGGGCAAGTGTCAAATGGAACACGTTGAACCTTCCAATAGAACAAGGTGGTTTAAGATCACCTGATTTGAAGGAATATTTTAAAGCTACACAGTTAAGGCTCATATACATAATACAAGCAGAAAGCTCTAATTCAAAATGGAAATGGATAATGATGACTAAGCCAAAACAGGAATGGAGAAAGGAAATTCTAATGATAGGGATGACTACAGTTATGGGTACAGATAATAGGTAAGAGGGGGATGGAATTTACTGGAGAAAACTGGTAAAGGATCCAAGATATTGGAATCAAATAACTCTAGTGAGAAAGGTAACAGAATGTGAACAGGCCAAGAAGACATTTGTACTACAGGCTAGAGACCATCTTCCCTATTCAGGGATTGATATCATAGTATAGACAAAGAGAAAGGGATAGTGGAATCCTAAGTGAAAGGCCTGCTCTGGTAGAGTTTTTAGTTGACTCTAGAACAGAAGCTGCTATTAAAATAAGATAATTAGTAGAGCATATAAAATATTGCACAAAAACATTAGGAACCAATAAAAGGAGGTTAGAAAATATTGGGAAGAGAACTTGGATAAGCAAGTCACAAGAAAACAATGGGAGGGTATATGTATGTCTCCCAAATATGCAACAAAGTCTAGAAGATTTAGGAGTTTTCCTTGGAAGTGTTTGAATAGGCATTTTTATACCCCAGGCAGACTCCAAATTTTGTTTTTCCTAATGGTAGATGGCAAATGTTGGATGTGTGATTGGGAAGAAAGGTATAACTGGGAAAATATGTTTTGGGAGTATAATTTGTTGGCAGACTTTAAAAATTCCCTACAGAGTACTCTGTCAGAAATATTGGGTGTGCAAATGGTTGCAACTAAGGACATGATTTTGTGAGCTGGGATACAGGACATGAATTGCCAAGACGTAGTAAGGCTTTGTTAAGTTAAATTCTGATGACTGCCAAAACAAGCAATTACTAGAAAATGGAAATCAGAGTCTAAACCAATTGTATTTGAAGTAGTGAATATTGTAACATAGGTAAATAAACTGGAAGTGGAATATTTAGAAAAGGTTAGGAGCAAAAAATGTAAATTGTGGGAACAATACATGCAGAATAATGTTTTGGATGAGGAGTGAGGTATAACAGAAGGCAGGAATTGAACAATTTATGTAATGTTGGATTGATGATATTTATGCAAAAACACATATGTGATGATGTATAAAGTTTGTAACTGTGAACATGTTACTATGGTTTGTTTTCTTTTATAAAAATGTATGTTTGCCTATGTCTTAAATGATATTTCAATAAAGGTGTTAAAAATAAGGAATAACTACAGTGTTTATAAACTTGATAGAATAACAGGCTTTGTATTAGCATTCTTTTATTTTTGAAGACTATCAAGTCAAAAACTTAAATGCTGGTCACCATTATTTACTGATTGCAGTCCTCATTGATTTATCAGTACAAAAACCCAAGCTTCACAAAAACACATACCAAAATATGATGCAAAACATCAGAGACATTCAGCAAAATCAGTGACAGTTGAGAATAACACACACACACACACACACACACACACACACACACACACACACACACACACACACACACACACAGTCATCAAGTGCAGACAGTTGAGAGCATTTACCCTGTGTGTGTGTGTGTGTGTGTGTGTGTGTGTGTGTGTGTGTGTGTGTGTGTGTGTGTGTATATATATATATATATATATATATATATATATATATATATATATATAAAGCAAAAAAACACTGGTGAGTGTGAAGGATGAACAGCTCAGTCTGCCTTTTAATGTTTTTGTTCTTTTAATAAAAATGAACTTCTTTAGAAATGCACCCAAAACCTTATGCATAGCTTATATATGAATTCAAAAAAAGTCACATGTAATAAATAACCTGCCTTTAAATTCAGGTTAAAGGCAGACCAGCCACCAGGTTTAAACGATATGATTAACATCAAATGTTTTTTATTAATACAGAAATTTTAGTTCACATTTAGTTGGTATTTACGACTATTTTATAATTATTTGTAAAAAACACTTAGTTAGATAGTATTCATTTTATTATGAAAGTATTATTGAATATTTATTTGTATCTCATTAGATAATTGTGACTAAGTATTCATTGGTTATTTCGTCCTTCACACTCGCCAGTGGTTTTTTGTTTGTTATTTGGTTTAGTTTACGTTTGTTTTAATTCATTGGTTTGGTTATACCTTTGGCGATATCAACGGAGGATTCACAGGACATTTTTCTCAATCTGAGCACCCATTCAGTTCCCGAATTGGGCATCAATTTCAGTGACCAGATGTCAGGAATTATTATTGGAGCCATTTGTCAGGCTTTTTCAACCCATTTTGGAAACAGGAGCGTTGGTAACGCTGAAACAGGAAGTACAAGTGGAGACGTTGTACCGAATGGTAGCGTATCCGGTGGTACAGCAAGACGCCAGGTGGATGTGGTGTCTGGTAGTAAATTTGTCAAAGGACAAAACTTTTTAGGTGGAAATAATGCTGGTCTTTCTGCTAATGGAATTATTAAAGCCTTGTTTACAGACGAGAATTCTAATCCTTTTTTCACTGGAGACAGCTCTTTAAATCAAGAGCAAGTAAGTAATGTTGGCAATTCCTTTGTTAGCGACACTTTTGAGCAATGCAAAGATAATATTTTCAAATTAGAAAAACTCAGCATAAAGTTTGTGTCGCTTCAACTAGAAGTGCATTATTTACAAGAGAACATTAGACTTAAATGTGTGCCATTTGGGTTAAGACTATTCAAATTTCCCAATTGTGTTTCACAAGGTGACAGTCTATATGGCAAACTAGTAGATTTATTTAATAATACTGGTTTACAATTTATGGGTTTGTTAATTGACCACTATAACAATGAGATAGTCACTCTCAGAACTCAGTTGGAGACTTTGGATGGAGAAATCAGGTCTTCTGAAGCTTTTAATACCTTAGCTTCTTTATATTTGGGTATTGAGGCTAAGGTTAAAAGACACAAGGTTTCTGTGGTCATGAGGAAACAAGGCAAGCTTCGTAGAGACATTGCAGCTTATGCTGCACAAAAAGCTTATCAGATAAAATCTACACACCAAAATCTTCAGCGAAATGTTAATTCTTTTGGTCAACTAACTAACGAAGCCTCTAACAGTTTTAGTATGAACAATAACAAGAACAATGGGGCTAACCAGAATATTGCTGTTCAAGGTCAAAATAGGACAAACAACAACAATAATAACAACAATTTGGATTCTTCTAATACAGTCAACTCGGTCGTGGCTGTAGTTGACTCTAACACTAAGGGTCCTTTTTTGATGGACAGTTCAGGTGTGAAAAAAACTCCAAAATGGTCAAACAAAGTTCAAACAAGGAACAAGGAACAAGGGCAAGACAAAAGGAAAAAAGAAGTTTTAAACTATTGCATGAACATTTTAAATCTGACTGACATTGCCCTTTCTCAAGACATGATTTCTGTCTTAGAGAAAGGTTTCTCTTTTATTCCTAACAACAGTTTTGATTTAGCAAAATTGATAGTTGATTTCAAGTTATACTGTAGAAAGCTAAACTTGAAGTATATTTTTGACAATACAAAATTGGTGAACACTACACATAAATGCAATAGAATAAAAAGTACATATAATCCATTATTGAATTCCACTTTGACAGTGTTTAGTAAACAATGTGAACAAGATTTCAGACAAATTAACAACAATTCACATTATACGTCTAATCTTTCTGAGGGAGAGACAGAGGCTCTCCAAATTATGGCTAAAAACAGAGATTGGCGTATTATGAAGGCTGACAAAGGAGGGACTATTGTAATAATGAGTCAAAATGAATATGTTAAAGCAATTAAGACACTTTTGGCTGATAACAAAAATTATATGAAGGTCAACACTGATTTTGTAGTCAAAAGTTTTGCTAAACTCGATACTTGCATTTTTGATTTATTTTGTGAAGGTAGTTTTGACTTTAACATATATACTTTTTTACATACAGAGTATCCTAAAATTGCATCTTTATTTGGAATTCCAAAAGTGCATAAATGGGATGAACATTTAAATTTTAGACCCATTGTTTCAGCTAGTTGTTCTAAAACAGAGACCATTTCGGTCTGGTTGGCTGATTTATTAAATCCCATTGTACAGAAGTCAAAATTCTATCTTCGGGACTCTTGGCATTTACTGGAACTTTTAAAAGATACAACTTTTGAAGGAGACAACGTTCATTTTGCATCATTAGACGTTGTCTCTTTGTATACTAGTATAGATCAACAAATGGGTATTGAATTTATGAGAGAATTTCTCAGTAAATACACCCAACTTGACACCACTTCAGTTCACACTTGTTGTATGTTGATGGAGCTGGTGTTAGACAACAATTTCTTTAATTTTGAAGGAGATTTGTATAAACAAATATCCGGTGTAGCCATGGGGTCTGGAGTTGCACCACGTTTTGCCAATTTAGTTATGTCATCGTGGGAAAACAAGTTTTTAGTGACACATTCTAAGTCCAGTAATATTGTATTTTACAGAAGGTACATAGATAACTTGATTTTTCTTTGGAAAGGTGACATTAGCTCTTTCACTAGTTTTTTGAAGATTTGAACACTACTACCAATTTTTTAAAATTTACATTAGGTGAGTATGGTAACACTATTAATTTCCTGGATCTGCACTTGACTATTGATTATCAAGACCATAGTTTTCATAGTAGCATTTTTAGGAAAGCAACCTTTGTGAATCAATATTTACATTATGGCAGTTTACACCCTAGACACATGAGGGGGGGGTGTAGTTAAACGTCAATTTATACGGCTTAGTCGTTTAACTAGTGATGGTGAGATTTTTTTGCAGGAGAGCACCAATTTGAAACAATTCTTTCTAGATAGAGGATACATAACCAGTTGGTTAGATTATATCATTGGTAAGGTAATAAATTTGAGAGAGAATAAAGCCAGTCCAATATTAAAAAATATTCATCACAATAAAACTTCAAAGAAAAAGTTGAAATTGATGAATAATTGTAATTTGTCTTTCCCATTACCCATTACAAATGAAATGGATATTATTAAAGGTACAGTCCTTAATAATTGGAAAATAGTGATGGGAAATTATGAGTTGGGTAATATTATTGGAAATCGTCCTATTTTTACATACAAAAAAGTGACCAACATCAAGATGATTTTAGAAAGAGGTACCAGAAGTCTTGGTCAAACCAGTGATTCTATTTTAGGCACTTTTCCTTGTACAACTTGCAAACAGTGCAGGTTTATTAGTGGAACATCAAGTATTTATTTGAAACATCAAAATAAGGACATCAAAGTCACTGGACATTACACGTGTAAAACAACTAATATAGTCTATTTGGCACAACGTGTTTCATGTGAACAATTTTACATTGGGAAAACCATATGTGCCTTAAATAAACGAATATATGAGCACAATTTAGCTATAAAAAAGAAAGACTTGTCTAATGCATTAGCTAAGCATTCAACTTGTTGTCCTTTTTTTAAAAAATTCATTTTTTCTGTCTTGGAAAGAGTTGACGACACTTTGTTTAGTGGAGATTTCAAGACACATTTAGAATATAGAGAAGCCATTTGGCAAATTAGGTTAAAGGCAGACCAGCCACCAGGTTTAAACGATATGATTAACATCAAATGTTTTTTATTAATACAGAAATTTTAGTTCACATTTAGTTGGTATTTACGACTATTTTATAATTATTTGTAAAAAACACTTAGATAGTATTCATTTTATTATGAAAGTATTATTGAATATTTATTTGTATCTCATTAGATAATTGTGACAAAGTATTAATTGGTTATTTATTACATGTGACTTTTTTTGAATTCATATATAAGCTATGCATAAGGTTTTGGGTGCATTTCTGAAGAAGTTCATTTTTATTAAAAGAACGAAAACGTTAAAAGGCAGACTGAGCTGTTCGTCCTTCACACTCGCCAGTGGTTTTTTTGTTTGTCATTTGGTTTAGTTTACGTTTGTTTTAATATATATATATATATATATATATATACACACACACACACACACACACATATACACTTGTGTGTGTGTGTGTGTGCGTGTGTGTGTGTGTGTGTGTGTGTGTGTGTGTGTGTGTGTGTGTGTGTGTGTGTGTGTGTGTGTGTGTATGTGTATACTCACCCCTACACAGATAAGCCCATCAATTATCAATTACAGACATTTGTATGACTGACTGTACACATCAGGTGCTTAGCTGTGATCAAGTCAATGAATAAATACATAACTGACATGCAAGATTTTATTTTTTCTTCTCACTATTGTCTGAATACAGTGTGCAACTCTCTGTAGCCACCCACCCAAATACCTCTCAACATCTTAGCTCAAGAATCATATCAAAGAAAAATAATAATAATAATGGGGGACAAAGGACCAAAATCAGGGACAATTATATACTTAGAAAATTGCTAGAATAAAAGACTTTACATTAGCATAATTTTGTCCAAAGCCTGTAAAATCTGAAACTTAGATGTCTGTCATTATTTACTGACTATAGTCCATACCTTTGAACTGAACTGCAATCCATACCTCTCAACGTCTTGCTCAAGAAATCTGTACAAAGCTAAAAATAATGGATTGAGGCAGAAGCACAGAACCAGGGACAGATTTTAAATACTGCTCTTATATATATATGGAAAGTTGCTAAGATATCCAGTTTAGCATTATCATTCCTTTTCTGAGGGATATGAAGTCTGAAACTCAAATGTCTGCCATCACTGATTTCCGTCCTTAATGATTTTCCAGAAAAACAGTATTTTTATGAGGAACATACCAAATATATGAGGTAAAAATCTGGATATTCTGTAAAAGTTTAGACATTTTAGACATATGTTGCAATCCTTTCTGATTTGCCAGAAGAGAGAATACTACACATTTTACAAAAAAAAAAAGTACAAAATATTATGGAAAATCAGGGATATTTGAGAGCTTATATGTGTCCCCATGCATAGCCTCACACACATGAACATGAGTGTGCAAACAGACATACACACACACACACACACACACACACACACACACACACACACACACACACACACACACACATGCGTGTGCGTGCACACATTTTAATTACTTCTTCCTTCATGTTCATAGGTTCATAGGTTCATAAGTGTTTAATAGGCTAATGACCAGAAGGGCCTTTTTAAGCCTAGCCCTGCATCCCAAATCTCTGACGAATTGTGATACCCTTGATAAGTGTAAGCATAGGCCTGGGAGACAAACCATTTACAGGTGACCTGTTTGCATCAGAGACATAGTTGCTAAACCAGGGATGAAATTCTGATTTCCCATCTAGTTGCCAAGTTGCACTTGAATTGGATTAGGGAGGAACTCTGCTTCACATGGATTGGGAGCCTGTACCATAGATGGGGTAGTCTCTGGGATACATACCTATCTCTCCAACAGGTCCTATTTGTATCACAAGCAAAAGTCTTTAGAACAGGTAATTATGGTACTGTTTGTTCTGTGGATATGCAGGAGGTCCATCAGAGTGGGTTCTGACAATGCCCTGTATGCCAGGCATAGATCTCTCATCAAAAACCTGTAGGAGACAGAATACAGGGATAGGGTCTTGAGGTGGTCTGCATAGGATATATTACTTATGCTCTGTATTCTTTAAGTGAGGAACCTCTGTGGACATTCCAGTTGTTGGATATGCCTGAATAGGTACATACTAAATGGGGCATTGTACTCAATGATAGGTCTGATGAAGGCCAAATACAGTGGAACAATGACTTCCTTGGACTTAGATGCCATACCTTTCTTTATAAGTTGTGCAGCATAGAATGATTTCCACAGTAGCAGGCAGAGTGCCTGTAACAAATACTTTTGTCTTAAAAAATAATAATAAAAACTTATTCCTGCACTCTTACCTCCTCTCACACATTATTTAACTCTTTCTTACTCTTTGTTGCAGGCTGTCTCCATCACCTAAAGCAGCCTGAGACAATAGGAATGGCTGCTTGCTGCTTCATGCATAACATGGTGATGCATTCATTGAGTGACTCATTTGTGGTCCTCAAGAAATGGTGTCATTCAAAGCTGATCAAAGCCAGTTGATGGTGGGGTAAGCCTGATGACAATATGCTTTAAAAACAAGCTGGCAAGTTGATTAAATCAAGTGTTTTTTTTTGGTTTTGAATCTCCTCAGAGCCCTACGCTTGGGTATGCAGAGAATTCCAAGCACCTGGAACAAAATAGATCATCAGCAGATAAACTATTATTTTTAATTAAAAAATAATAGTTGACCTTTTGAATTGAAGTTAAACACATTTTATTATTTTTAACTGGAGGGCTGCAGCCCAGTATCCATTACCATGAGCTTCCCCTGTGTAACCACTGCAACTTTCCACTATGCCTACGCACAGCAATGCCACCCTATTTTCTGCAGACCCAGAAGTGTGCAGGTTTACAGTGGACTTCACCATCTGTAACTTACAGCAACAGTAATATGATTACAAGTCTTCTACAGTACAGAACTAGGAATAAGAAAACTACTTTACTCATAACAGCATTTCAAGTGAAAAAGTTTATTCTTTGAAAATATGCTAAAATACTGGCATGCTCCAGCATCCTGTTATAGGCAAGAAATGTCTTTTAATTCATTATACTGAAACCCATTGAGCTGTATATGCTGCTTAGAGTTACTATATAGAATTTATGTGATGAGATTTTAGAAAGTTTAAAGGAAGACTGGGATAACTTACAGATGATATATATACACAACGCTGAATATAAAATATATTTTCAAAAAAGATGTCTTAACTAATAAAGAAAGGCACTGCTTCAATTTTCAGGTTTTACAGTTTATATAAAAATTATAGCCTGGGGATTCAATAAGCTCCAAGTAGGCTTCCTCCAAAGCCTACATGGGGTTTACTTGTTTGCACAATGAGCAGCAGTGCTAACTGCATATGCATGCCATGCATCACACTTACACAAATGCACGGGATGTTTTGTGGCCCCCATGCATGCAGAGCAGCACAAATGCAGAAAGAAGATATATACAAACTTACCTATGGGCAAACCTGCTCAGCAAGATTGGCCAGAGAGCCACAATGGCTACCAGGGCTTAAAATATTACAATAACTACTGTATTAACACATTTAAAAATTGCACTCAGTGCAATGTACATTACAGTTATTTGCAGAATGAAATAATAGATGAGGGGTCAATGGCAAGGGAAAATACAATTAAACATACAGAAGGCAGGAGAAATGTGCTGATGAAAATGGGTACAGACATGAATCATAGGAATGAAGAAAGAGGAAGACGGCATGTTAAAAAATGGCAATGTACCCAAGACAGAATATGTCAATGTATGTACATACACTACCAAGACAAGTTAGTAGCATAACATTAAGCATATATGTAGATTGCATAGTATGTAATGCTGTTTACACATCCTGTGTGAGTATATTTGTATCATCACAAAGGATACCATATATGTGACTGTCACACAAGGCTACATGTTAATAGCGATTAATGGTTATGATGTAAACATCACTGATATCCTCACTGGAGAGGACATTTAGCAAAGATGGTATACACAATAAAGGGTATGTGCATATTTGTGAAGATCTGCAAAATTACTCACTTGAATATAACTCAAATGTTAGCATACCTCTCAACCAATCATGGATACATCACAACAGACTCATGGACAATTGTAGACAGAAGCAGGTACAATCAGGGACAGTTTTAAAGTATTAACACCGTTAATCTGTGGCATTGACAGAATATGTGAGTTTAAGTTATTATACCCATTCTGCAGGAATAGATGTGTACAAATGTAATGATTGCCAGTATTCTATAAGGGGAATTCACCACCCCTTCCCAAAAATGACCTATTTGGGGGGGGGGGGGTCAAAAGAGACAGTGTTAAAGCTGGAGATGAAATAAGGGGCAATCATAGCCAGCTGAGAGGTCTGCATAACACATAAGCCACAAAGCACACCTACAAGAATCAAACCCATGCCCTCAGTGCTGTCAATAAGTTGTGTATCTACTAAGTGCAGCACAGAAAGTCGTATCATGCATGCATCTAGTGGAACACCTTGAAGGGAAGTCTGTACCATCAAATCCTAATGAGTATGCATCCTAAAGAATAATTCTGTATGGCCTTACAGATGAGGGGTATCATTGTGCCATGTGATAAACTTAACTAAATCATCCCTGCCAGAAGTAGGTATTGGCCATACAGATAATAACACATACAAGCACCACACTATTATGAGTGGATTCTCTAGACAGAGCTGTGTATTGCATGCATCTGCTACATGTAATGTCAATGTATAAATTGTCCGAAGCATCTGCAACTAATGTGTGAATTAAGAAGTGGTATGTTATCATGAATTGTACAGCAGTATGTGAGACTGATAGAAATGCATCAACTATGCCCACGTGCACAGAAACCACAGCAGTGCAAAGTCTAGGGTCAATGAGCAAGGACGCTATTACTGTAATATTGTTCACTTACCAAACAATGCATAAAGCACTCTGTATAAGTGCATGTCAAACCTCAAGACATGCCAAACTATCACTGACATTGTCAGTGAAAATGTTATACTGCCATAAAATCCGACATGCATACATATGTGATCATGCAAATTTTCAAATGCTAATACTGATGTGATGTACTATGTCTGTGATGCTGTACTGTCCCACTATAGCTGTACCTAGGATACGATTGTACTTCATATGTTCATAGGTTCATAGGAGAGTATTAGACAAATGTGCCAAGATGTCATAAAAGCCTAGACATATTTAATGAGTTTCACAATTTTCAATAGCTAGGTGAATAACATTCACACAGGTGTGAGCCTATTCTATATTATCTTATACCAACTGCCTCGCTCCATAAGAGACATGGGCAGAACACCAGGAATACAATTATGATTCACTATCCATCAATCTAGGTTGAACTTGAAGAGGGTCAGGAAAGGCCTTTGCTTTATGTGAATGGCAAGTTTGTTCTAGAGAAGGGGTAGTGTCTGAGAGAGGTATATATCTCCCCAACATGATTTTATTATATCAGAGGATAGGTTAACATCCTTGAAAGAAGTGACGCTTGTGCAGTTTGCTTTACCAATGTGTAACATTTCCATCAGGGCTTGATTGAAGACTGCCGTGTAGGCCAGGCACATACCGTTCCTTAGTATTCTGTTGGGAACAGAATACAGTGACAGGACTTTGAATCTTTCCACATAGGACTTGTTTTATACACCCTCTATCTTCCTTCTGCAAAAACACTGAGGTTGCTCCCTCTGTTGTAGATGTATGAGGAGGTACATGCAAATGGGTGCATTCTACTCCATTATTGGTGTGATGAGAGCCAAGAACAATGGCATTATAATGTCATTTGATGTGGATGGTCTGCCTACACTTATGAATTGAGCAACATACAAGGGATTTGTCACCACTCTGAACACATGGTGGTCAAACTTCCAATTACAATCTACCTGAGTTCCCAGATCACATAACACTGGGTCTACTCATAGGGGTGTGCTGTCTATATTCTAATTAGTTTGGGTATTTCATAGGATCATAGGAAGTTACTAGACTATTGGCCCTGAGGCCCTTATAAGCATAGCCAAGAGTTTATCCCATGTTTAAACAAGTCAGCACCTGATGCCCCTGTCCATCAGGGACACAGGTGGAATCCCAGGGATGTAATTTCTGTTTCCCATCCAGTTATCCAGGTTGCACTTAAAAACGGGTAAAGAGGTGCTCTGCTTGACATGGAGAGGGAGTGTGTTCCACAGATGACAGAGTCACTGGGACACAAATCTGCCCTGCCAAGTCCTATTAATGTCACAGACCAGGTTGAGGCTGCGAGTGTGGGTTACTTGAGTGGAGCTTCACATGCGGATATGTAGCAGTCTCATCAAGGTGGGGTCTTAGATCACCTTGTATGCCAGGCAGAGGTCACGTCAAAGGAGTCTGTATGAAACTAAGTAGAGGGATAGAGCTTTTAGCCTATCTGTGCATGGTAGATTTTTGAGGCCCTAGATTCTCTTGGTGAGGAACCTCTGTGGTCTCTCCAGCTGCTGCATGTGCTTTGTGAGGTACATGCTGAACAGGGTGTTGTACTCAATAATGGGCGTTATAAGGGAAGAATACAGAGATGTTATGACTTCCTTGTCCTTGGATGAGATACCCTTACTTATGAGGTGGGACATGTAGAAAGCTTTCCGTACAATGGAAGCAATATGGTGGTCAAAAGTCAGGTTGCTATCATTTGATTTCCAAAAGGGAATAATTATGCTTTATTGTCCATTTAGTGTGTCTCCATGGATCGGGCAGCAATCATTTGTGTGTGTTAATGCTTTCTGCAGTATATCAATAGCATTAGTGACTTCAAGGACTGTCCACAATTTCCAGTCATCTACAAAGCTGGACAAGCAAAGACTGACTAAGTTTACCTTTACTTCTGGGAATTAACTACTGAACAGGAAACGGCCTGTGGTATTGCCCTTGTCACTGGCAATAATAACACCAACCAGACACACACACACCAGTTAACTGAGGTCAGACTTGAACATTAAATCTGTGTATGTATACAAACTGGATTCCATACAATGCAAGACTAGCACTGCCACAGATGTCTGACTTTAGAAGTTTCAAAGTGCACTTTATAGAGAATGACAGCATCACTGTATGCTGAGAAGAAAATATTTACAGAAGTGTCTGACATAGATGTGGAGTCACTTCTGTGTAAAATTGTCTCTGCACTAATATTTGAATAAACACACACACAACTTTACTTGTGTGAGATTAAAACCCCTTCTTACCTAATTCCACAGCTAGATAATGCAGTGCTTGGCACTAGAGCGACAGCACAAGTCTAATTTTCACACTTTCAGAGTACACCTTATAGAGAATGACATCATCAGTGTATGGTAAGAAGAAGATGTTGGAAAAGTGTCTCACATACTGCTCTAAAATTATTTCCTCACTGACAGTTGACAGAACACACACATTCATGTTGACTGCTGTGAGATTAGAACACCTACCTAGTTACACAGTGAGATAACACTGTACTTAATGCCAGAGTCATACCACTATTCTGACTTTCACACTGTCAGAGTACACTTTCTTGTAGATGACATCATTAGTGTATGGTGAGTCTAAGAGGTTAGTAGGAGTGTCTGACACAGCTGTGTACTCATATGCTGCTACAAGTTTGTCTTCTGATAGATCACTGACTGAGCAAACATGCACAAGTTAACTGCTATGAGGTTAGAACCTCTGTCTCACTAGTTCCACAAGTTGGAGAACATGGTAATTAAAGCAACTGCCACAGCACCAGTCCAACTTTGACAGTGTCAAACTGCACTTTATAGAGGATGACGTCATCAGCATATGGTGAGAAGAGGATGTTGGGAGGGCTGTATGAAATTGCTGTGTAGTCATGTACTATTGTGTAATCTTGTTCTGAATGATGCTAGAGTGAGGACATTAGGACATCAACTTATGCTCATCTGACTATGCACACACACAGTTAAACATGCAAGGACACACACAAGTTGACTGCTATACCATTTGAATTAGTGGGATTTGAACCTTATGTCATCTGTATATATATATATATATATATATATATATATATATATATATATATATATATATATATATATATATTATATATATACAGATATATATACAGATATATATACCTACCTAACCAGTTACTCCAGCTGGAGAACACAGTATCTAACATTCATGCCATCACTGAAGTCTGATATTGTCATTTTCATAGTAATGTTTATAGAGGATGACATCAGCATAATGTCACACGTAACATATAGTGTTAAGAGACTTGTGTGAAAAGGCTGGACTTCAGATTTGATTTTGTGATTGCAGTGTGCAAAAATACATTTAAAGACATCCTGACATTATCAATGTGATATTATCATTGATGACCACTGTCCAATGTCAGTATAAACTCATATCAAATGTAACAATGCAGTTGCACTCTTTATTTCTGCAGTGTCCTTGACAATGGACCAATTACTGATATATCATTGATTGCAAGTGCATTGTTACAGGGCTCACATGACTCTCAGTAAGTATGTCTTCAGTGACACATAAGTCCCTGCCCTTCTCTAGTGTTTATGAATTCCTTCTATGTGATGGACGATAACTGGTCAATAACCATAGTAAGACATGCTAAGCACATCTTTACATAGCGCATCGAAAAGAAACTCATTTGCACAGACGATGGCAAAGTGTTTGCACATGCGTGATTCCCATTTCATGAATACAACTTGAACTTGAGAAATAGTAATGAATATTTGCTCTGGGAGAAATAGCTGATGGATACTATGCTGTTCATACTGTAGTTTATATTGGAAACTTTGTGTCATAAGTTTTATTACATAAACAACTGTTGCTATTGCCTTCGCCATTTGTGCGGAGTTAAAAGGTGGGCAAACGTGGTTCTCTGCTTAAATGGATAAAATATTGAAATAGCAACTGATTTGCCTCACTCCATGCAAACAGGCTAAATGCCAATGCACAGTCATCAGCACCCTGGACAGTACTGAGTGTGGGAAATACACATGCAGCTAAGCTTTTTCCTTGCAACTACAGGTGTAAAAGCAGTGAGCTCCTGGTCAAAATACAGATGACATAAGGTTCAAATCCCACTAATTCTCTTTTGTACTAATTGTGTCATGATGGCATTAGCTAAGTAAATATTATCAGGACTGCAAATGTGATAATCAATGCCTTTAGTAAAGTATGTGTCTTCCCCAAATTTTATCCGTAATGCATACCTTAATACAGCTGTACAACTATTATTTGTTATGCAGGACTCACTATAAATCACAGTTTACATACAGCTTTATAAAAATGACAAGGGTGGTACATCTTTTTAAATGATTATTATGATTCAGCAGATATGCTATTTGTGTATGGACAGATATTCTGAAAAGTGTGTGCAGTATGCTTTGTCACAGTAAGGGCAGTTTCCACATCACATTAGATGAAGATTTCATCCATCATCACCTGAACATGACACAAAAGAATCCTACAGATAATTTTAAAACATTTCACAGTACGGGACCACTGATAAACTATTGAATTAGGGTAACAAATCAGTATTATCAGCACAGTCACATCAGTCTGCAGACACCATCCATCAACATAACAGATACACACACATAAAGAGTGGTTGGAGTGATGGGATGGATACAAGGAGAGCTGAACATACTCCTAGCAGTGTTTTATTTAATGGAACACTGATGGTCATGTTTTTGGTCTGTTGTCATTATTAACATTGCAGCATGAAGTGATTGACATAAGGGTAAAGAAGGCTTAGGAGAGGGACAACATACTTATGACCAACAGAACAAGGTTAGATAAATATGTGAAAATGCAGAAAATGCAGACATATGTGTAAATATCATGAACAGAGCATCTTTATTTGAAAGCCGTTTATGCTTGTCTCTTTGGTATTGCCTCTGTTCATACTGGTCACCAAACAGTTGTTTTCTAGTTTGACAGTTGTGCAGTTTGCCATGGATAGAGAGACATATTAGTGGGTGGTCAGAAGACTGCCCCTCTTTAGTAGCAGTAAGCTTTCCTAAAATAGGTATGCAGATAATTTCACAAGAGATAGGTACTGGGTAGACTGAACTGCAGAACCATTTAAAGGCTAAAACATGCACAGATGGCAAGCAAATGTAAAGGAGTACGATATCAATTATCTTATTCATGTAATTTCATATAGTCAACATACAGTCACATATACAGTCAACAGACATATAGTCAGCTGTGTGGAAGTGAGCTGAAAAAGGAATGGAATAGAGCAAAAAAGACACATCAGAAAGGAAATTTTCTGTACATTAAACACATCTCCACTGCAATTATGACTAGGAAAAAACATTACAGAAAAGATTAACTTGCAATGAAAAGCTAAGGATTTTGTTTGGACACTTACTGAAACTCACAACCACCATAGATAATAAAAGACTGAAGAAGCATAACATAGAAACAATACTGTGATAGTTGTGATGTGTACTGAAAAAAGGAATAAAGGGATCAGGGCATAGATTCATGCCAAGTTGCTAGGCATGCAGGCCATGACTCTGTTAGAGGGCCTAGCCTGAATTCCCAATTGCCACAAAGCACTAAGTTAAGTGACTTGCTCAAGGTGACTTAGTAGGAAAGTGAAGATGGAAAAAAATCAAGCCATGTACTCTAAGCGCTGGAAGCAGAACTTTAGTCCTCTGCACGTACTGTCAGACATGTCATAAGTTCAGTTAGAGGAATGGGAATGGATTACTGCAAGCCTCAATTCATTGATGATTTGCTTCCTACAAAAGTACACAGAGTCATTTCTAAGTCTTATGGAGCCTAGAGCATAAGTAGTACTTGTGTCATTATCAAGGAGTCAGTTTTGCTGAAGAGTGATTGTGTTGTATATTAACAAATCAGTTAAAAAGCAGAATAAGATTAGAAAACAAAAATGGAATGTCAAAAGACATATGTGCTGAAAAAAAATAATAAATTAATAAATCAATGAATAGATGAATAAATAAGTACATAAAATGTTATGCAATAGTAAGGAATACAAAGTTGGCAATATTTGGCTGCAGAAATACAGAAGAGCATAGTAAGGAGAAAATGATGTAGCATTAGTTATAAAACAAATGTGACTGAAGAAGATTTTCCGATGATATTCATTCTCCCCCATCAAAAAAAAAAAAAAAAAAAAAAAAAACAATGTCCCACTGCAGGGACTAAGGAATAGAAGTATTTTCCAGTCCTTTAATTTTATTGTCATTATCAAGGAGTCAGGTTTGTACAAGAATGATTTTCCTTTACTTTAACAAATCACTATCTGAGCAGAATAACTAGAAAAGATAGAAAATAAAATGCTACATGACATCTGTGCTTAAAAAAATAGTTATCCAAAGTTAAGCAATAGAAAGTTGATAATATTTTGTTGTAGACTTACTTAAAAAGATGAAAAAAGAACATATTAGTTATAAAACAATTAAAAATAAAACATTTTCTACAACATTCAGCTAAAGATAAACAAATAAATGAATATTTCCACTGCAGGCGCTGGGGTCAATAACATGGGAATATACCATTACTTCCTTATGTCTAGCATGAGTCATATAAAGTAGACTTGAAATGGATTATGGGAAATAGAAAAAGTTAAAGAAAAATAAGATCACATTGATATGTTAAGCCCCATTGAGAGCCATTTGTGGGAAAGCATCACAATTCTGTAAGAAGCATTCAGAGTGATTTTGAAGTGTTAAAATAGCTCAGAAAACAAAAACAGAGGGAAAAAATTTGTTCTAAGGTAATGTTTTCCTTTAAGGAAGAGATGGTATCAATTAAGAAAAGCTTCACTAGACTATTATGATTGTTATATATTTGAAGCAGTATGTATTAGTGTGGAACAATCTGTATAGTGAACAAGACTGCCTTGGGCCAACAGCAGGATGAAGCCTAGTATTTATGCTGGTCTAACTGAAAAAAAAAAAAAAATTATTACTATTTTTAAAGAAAGATGTGTAACACAGTGGCAGTACAATAAGCATGTGCAAGACTGTCCCCAGGATTTACTAATCTTCTGTGTAAGACTAGATTAGTCTTACACAGAAGCGCCAGTGTAAGAGTATGATGGCAGTGCACCATGCATATAAATGAGGGCGCGCTGCCTCAACTCTAAAGCTTACACAGAGCGTGGACAAGTGTAGGGGGTGTATTAGACGGCTGAGCAGTCCAAACATCCACGCCCCTGCAATGAAAAAATGCTGCAATTTCCAGTTACATGAGCGAGTCCGCTCACATGTGTACAATGTAACACTGCACTCCCCCATATGTTAAACAACTTACAAAATAAAAAATAAAAACAATTTTTTTTTCTTCCGATATAGCTGCCTGTAGTTGCGCAGGTTTGTGTGGGTTTGCCCATTGCTGAGCTACAGTTAGCAGCTTAGACACCAGAAGAGGATAATAAGAAAAATATATGCAAATTAAGCAACATAGCAATAGCGTAGTGGTTAGAGTCTTTGCAGAAAGAGGAGACATTCCCAGTTCGAGTCCCAGTACTGCACATTCCATTTACTGTGGGAAATCTGTATTCAAAAATATTTCCTGACATTTTTTATGTATAAGTTTTGTAAAAAGCATTAAAATGTTAAACGTAGTAGTGAACGAATTATATATACATGAAGGTGAAATGTTTATGCATTCTGTTTCATGAGTACCCTATTTTAAGCAATATAAAGCACTGCTAAGCACACTTTACCAGTACTGAGCATATTTAAATACAATTGTGCATAGCCGCGCTAACCAGTGCAATGTCAGGCCAAAGGAAGGAAAAGAAGTAGTAGGAAGTTAACCAAGGAGAACTAGCAGAGCTGCCAGGTGAAATATATCAGAATCCGCCAATTACACAGGCAGCAGACTAGCCCAGCCCAGCCCAGAACTTTAAACTCTACAAACGCCATTCCTCCCTGTTTTTCCTCAAGAATTCTGCAACACTGCAGTATACAAAGAGGGAAAGCTTAAAAAGCTTAAGTCAAACAAAATGTTAGGGGCTGCTCTTGTTATCATAAACTAACATGTGCAAGGTGCTGAGGGTGGTGATGTTGTGAATGCTGCTGAGCAACCCACAGTGAGGAGACGGAAAAGAGTGTACAGACCCAGGGTAACCTACCAAGGGCTACATGAGCTGGAGATAGTGTAGCACTATAGGGTGGACAGAGACCTCCTACAGCAAATTGTTGAGCTTTGCCGGCCATGCCTCACACACATAACCAAAAGAGGGGAACCCATCCCAGTAGATACCAAGGTATGTGAAGGCCTAAAAATACTAGCTACAGGTACATTGCAAAGACCAACCAGTGATATGATGGGCATTTCACAGGCATCAGCATCCAGGGTACTCCACCAGTTCCTGGATGCCATGTCAGCAATATGTCAGTGACCACGTATATTTCCCCAATTCCCATGAGGCATTGGCCAGCAATATGCGTCTTTTCCACCAAATAGCAGAATACTCTGCGGTAGTGGGTGCAAAAGACTGCACGCACATACGCATCAAAGCACCGCCCGGTGAGTGGGGTAGGGTCTACATCAACCGCAAGGGCTTCCCCTCCATCAACTGCCAGTTTGTGTGCTATGCCCAGGGCATAATAATGAATGTGTGTGCAGGCTGCCCTGGGAGCTATCATGATTCCCACATTTGGCATCTGACCCAGCTGTACCAAAGATTTGCCAATGGGGACATTCCTGAGGGTCACCTAGTGGGGGATGCTGGATATGCACTGGAGCCTTGGCTGATGACACCCATCAGAAATTCACACACACCTGAAAAAGAACTCCATAATGAGGCACACTCACAAACAAGAAACATAATTGAGCATGTGTTTGGGATGCTCAAGTCACGGTTCCGGTGCCTGGACACATCTGGTGGATCCTTGCAGTACTCACCAACTACATGTACCCAAATTGTTATGGTATGTGTCATGCTACACAATATGATCCTGCGGAAACAGCTGCAGCAGGAACAGCATGGGACAGGGCCAATAGCCCCCCACCATTGCCAAGGCCTGCACAGGCACAGTGTGACTCGGAGGAGGAACATCCTGAGCCTGTCCCAGTAGGCAGAAGGGGGCATGCCCAGTATGCCCTGGCCTTGGCAAAGAGGCAATGCATAGCACATACACTGACTCAGTAGGAAACCTGGAAATGACCCTCTCTCTGACTCACATATACAGTAAAAGGGATGCCTAACTTTACACTACCTGTTTTCAAACATGTATAGGGAGTATACTATGTGCATCCGACATAGGCAGTCCTGCAGCACCACCTCAGGCATGAGTACCCTATTTTAAGCAATATAAAGCACTACTAAGCATATCTTACCAGTATTGAGCATATTTAAATACAATTGGGCATAGCTGCGCAGCGCGCTAACCAGCGCAACATCTGGCAACGTCGGGCAAAGTTGGGCAATGTTGGGCAAAGTCGGGTAAACACGCTCACACCTGCTTTACTGTTCCTTAACCAGTCAGGTCTGCCCAGCAGGAAAATAAAAAGCAGTGACAGGGCTCGAAGTCAGGATACTGTGCACTATAGTCACAGTACTGAACCACTAAGCCATGACAGCATTTCACTGGCAGAGACACAACTTAAGTCACTCACACATACCAGTTGGGGGGGGGGGTCACATACCTAACAGTCACAGCCAGCAGGACAATTGTAGACAAACGCAAACACAAATAAATGCTGTATCATGCCCTCTGAAGAGGCATATGAGTAACCTCCCCCCAGGCCTATGCAGACAGATAACAGCAGGCCAGGCAGTGTGATGTGGGTTGGGTAGGCTATGAAGTCACAAACTAATATGCATGCAATTGGAAGCTAAGGTCTGTAGTACAGTGGTATGCCTCAAGCCAGTATGATAGGCAACAGTACAGACTGAAATGGAGTACCTGACATAGCAGTGCAGGCCTAGCAAATGTGTATAAGTGTCAGGTGTACCCCTCATCCTATGTACAGCCACAGTAACAATCAAGTGTGCCCCTCTGGGTAGAAATGTACAAATAATAGCTGTCTCACCTGTATATAGAAATGTTGATAAGTCTATGCAAATTGACTTATGGAAGCCCTGCAGGCACAGCGTGCTTCCTGTCGATGTACAACACAAAGGTGAGCCACGAAGTAAAAACCAACTTGAATTTTCACACACATATATAGTATATATATGCCCATAGTGGACATGTTCACACACTTAAACAAATTTAGCAAATGTCAGTCAACAACATACTGAAAGGTCATACTGAGCAGGCTCACACACTTAAACAAACAAAGCAAATGTCAGTCAACAACATACTGAAAGGTCATACTGGGCATGCTCACACAAGAAAGAAGCAAATGTCAGTCAATAACATACTGAAAGGTCATACTGGGCATGCTCGCACACTTAAACAAAGCAAATTTCAGTCAACAACATACTGAAAGGTCATACTGGGCATGCTCATGCACTTAGGCCATGTCTGAGTACAGCAGTGGGCCACACATATTTGGCAGTTGCAGTTCTTACTCTAGACACATGTCACTATTCACCAATCCTGCCTTGCAAGCACAGTGATATGAAAACAGACCCATATAATATATTGGACCCCTGTCATAATCAAACTATGTAATACAAGTACTTAAGTTGTTCAAAGAAAGTGAAAATCCAAAGAAGATCAATAAATCTCTGATCAGTATCATCAAGAAACAATGAGCACTCCTAACATTATCCAAGCCATATTCTTCCAAAAATATTGCCAAAGAGTCCATAGAAAACCATGAAGCTTTCTTTAGCTATGTCATAAATATCAGTGTAAACTCATATATGTTCTGAGTCAGTGCAAAGTGTAAATGAATACATGTACATGACTGATATTGCCAACATCTTGTCAGACAAGTTCATACATATTTACCCCCCTCTCAGACAAAAGGGCCCATTACCATACATGGAGATTGTGAAAACCCAGAAATCACATATGCAATGGTTAAACAGCTCAATCCAAACCTAAAAACAAGGTGTATATGGGATGACATGGTGTCCCTAGCTGTGTCATATGTGAACTCCAAAACAAACAGACCCTGCACCTGAACAGTCTGTTGAGACTCACCCTCTGTACAGGATATGAAACTGATGAATGGATTAGAGCAATGTTTGGCACACTCCACAAGTGTTGGTGCACAACAGACCATGGGAACTATTGTCTTATATGCCTAATAAGCCTGATCTGCAAGGCCATGGAGTCCATCATTATGGACCTCATAAACAGAGCTATTGGGAGCCTACAAACACACAACCCTACCCATTTTGGTTTGGTCAGGGGCAGATCATGGTCTCTAAACCTGCTAGATAGTTTTCAAGGCAGTTACCCAGGACATACATCAATGAAATGAGCTCCACATGGCCTACATAGACCTTGAAAAGCCCTTTTCCAACATCCCACATACATGTCATATCCACAAAATCAACAACCTGTGCATAAACATGTATGTCATCTGATGGATTGCCAACTGGGGCACAGATAGATCCCACAAGGTAAGAAATGTGGTCTCTCTGTTGGACTGTAAGCTAGTAACAACTGCTGTCCCCCATGGCTCAGTCCTGGGACCCCTCCTGTCTGGTGTATACTTTTCAGAAATACAGTCAAACACACGAGGGCTATGGTTAGCAAAGTTTGTGGATGACTAAACAAAGGTTATCATAATCGATGTTTGGGACAACAGGGACATCCTTAAAAATGGTCTCAGTCAGACAGATGTGATGTAAAAATTATGGCCTCTAGCTACAGTCATACAAATACCACATAGGTGCCAACACCCTAAATATGGAGGTAATAATAAGGGATCTATGGGCACATGTGGATAGTCATCTCTACTTTCACAAACACATTCAGAAAGTGGTTAGAACATCATGCTATGTGTTCCCACAAATTGCCAAAGTCTTTGCATGTAGGCCAAAGGAGGTTCCCTCTACTCATCAGTCATCAGACCCATCAGAAAGTACCACAACACACTTGAGATGAATCTGACTAGCCACCTTCAGCAGCTGGAAAGACCACTGATGTACCTCAAGAAGAGGATTACTGGCCTCAAACAGTTGCCCCATGCAACAAGACTGAAGTAACTCAGTCTGTAGTCTGTTGCATACTGTCTACTCAGACAATCTCTGCCCAACAGACAGGTCCATGTCCAATGCAGAACTGATGTACATGCTCTATCAGAAGTAAAACCAAGCTCACTGTGCCACATGCTCTAGGGATATAATCATCACAACAATAGACAGAACATGTTGGAGGGATACATTACTAATTCACAGACTTCCCTTGCTTTGGAACAGGCTCCCAACCTACATTAAGCTGAGTCCCTCACTGACACTCTTCCAGAGTAGCCTTGATGAGTGTATGTGAAACTGAACTGTCACACCATGGATCACTTCATCAGCTCTACTACACATAGGCATAGGGAACTAACCCCATGTGTGGTGATAGCTGCACACTCTGGCCATACTAATATATGCCTTCAGGCAGATAGCCTATTACCTACCTATGTACCTATATATGTAGGGGGAACACCGTATAATAAGCCAAAGATGGATGGGCAGAGATGTGTGTAAGAGGGTGACCATGACACGGAGCCATCCAGGACTGTCCCACCCAGCACACATCCCAATGGCACAAAAGACATGAGGTGCACATCTCACCCACTGTACATAATATCCACCAGTATCTGTAAGCATTGCAGTGTATGTGGTGCATGTGCCTGCTGTACAACATGACTGTACAATGAAGTACACATCTACTATCTGTAGACATGTACCTGTCACATAGGTTCATAAGTATGTCGTAGACTATCTTCACAAAGGCATATATTAGCCGAGGCAAGTTGTGTAGCTTTCACCATCCCATTGGTTATTCTCCTAAGCCCTAGTTCAAATAGTTAGTACCCTAAGCCTCTTTCTAGTGGGGCTGCTGATGTGATGCCTGGCATGAATTGTCTGTTTCCCATGCACTCATCAAGGTTCTTATTGAAGAGTGTCAGCGAGGGGCTCTGTCTGATGTACATTGGGACTATGTTCCACAGTAAGGCAAGTGTCTGGGATGGTACTCTATCCCACCAGCATGTTGTATTCATTGTTGTGATGAGGTTCATATCCCTGGAGTGTGTAGTGCGACTCAGTTTTGTTATCCTTAGATGGAGCATGTTCAACAGTTATGTGTTGGACATGACTCTGTATGTTTGGCAGAGTGTGCCTCTAAGTAGGTGGTACGCAACGGAGAACAGATTTAGTTTTACCAGTTGTGTTGCATAACCCAACTGTTTGATGCCAGAAATCCTCTTAGTGAGGTACCTCTGTGGTCTCTCCAGCTGCTGGATACGCTTAGTCGAGTACATCCAAAATGGTGCATTGTACTCAATGATGGGTCTAAAGACTTAAGAGTAGAGGGCCACCACTACCTCTTTTGATCCTAATGCAAACCCTTTGTTGATTAGGTGGGCCACATAAGCTTTCCTAATCACTTTGGCAACATGGTTGTCAAAGGAAAGATGACTATCTACTTGTGTCCCCAGATCCCTTACTACCTTGTCAATTTTTAGGGGGTAACACCTATGTGGTAGTTTGTGAGTACTTTGTTTTCCCCAAAGGGGATTACTATGCATTCTTTCACATTGAGCTTGAGGCCATGATTCTGACACTACACATCTGTCTCATAGAGTCCCTTCTGGAGAATATTTGTGTCATCCAGGGACTCTATTATGGCAAACACTTTACAGTTCCCAGCAAACTTAGTCAACCACAGCCCTCCTGTGTTGGCATGTACTTCTGAGAAGTATATTCCAAATAGAAGGGGCCCCAGGACTGAACCCTGAGGACACCAGTTGTTATCGGTTTAGTGTCTGACATGTAGCCAGCAACTCTTAATTTGTGGGATCTATCTGTGAGACAGTTTGCAATCCATCTTTTGATGTATGGATTTATGCCCAGGTTGGTGAGTTCATCTATGATACCTGACTGGGGAATGGTGTCAAAGGCCTTAGCGAGGTACAGGTTGGCTGTGTGGTGCTCCTTTCAATCATCTGTAGCCTGGGTAATTGTCTCAAAGAAATCGACCCAGTTCAGGAGGCATGGTCTGCATTTGACGAAGCCATACTGGGTGTGCTCAACTGTGTGAAGGTTCCCAATGTCTTTATTGTTGACTTCCATTATGATTAGCTCCATTGCCTTGCAGATCAGACTTGTCAGACCCATAGAGCATGAATGCCAAGGGTCTTTTGTGGCCCCACCCTTGTGGAGTGGGAAGAATGTTGCTGTGCAACATTCTAAGGGTACATATCCTGTAGAGAGCATGTAGAGAGAGGTGTAGGTATCCTTGATGAATATGGATACATCCCCACCCTATGTGCTATGATCCAGGTTCTGATGCTGGAAGGTAGGGAATGAGTAGTATCCTGGTAGTGCTGGTGTGCTCTCTGGAGCCTTGATCTAGGTTTCTGTTACTGCACAGATATCAATATTCTCCATACTGAGAAATGCCTCAAGTGTGTGCATTTGGAGGCTGAGACTTCTGGCAATGAGTAGCATTTAGCTCACTTTGTGGTTATTTGTGTTGGTTACAGGGTTTGTTTTTTTGTCCTGAGTGACCGGTGTTCCACACCTGAAGTCAATGCCTCATTGGTCCAATCCAACCATAGGCTAATTACCCTACATATCTACATTCTGACCCCCCCCCCCCACCATTAAGGAAACCATGTTAAAAAATTTCTCCAAAGCCAACTTCATGCGTCTTAAGACAGAAGTGGTGAACTTCATGACACCCATGCAGATGGACAATACAGTTATGACTACTGAATCCTACACAATTGCACTTTATAAGCACTTACATGAGTACATGGATCGTGCTATCCCAAACAGAAACAAGATGCTATCTTCCAAAAAAAGGAAGCCAATCTGGTGGTCCCCTGCCATAAACAAACTGTACAACAGAAAGAAGAAACTGTTGCAAAAGAGAGTAAAATTCCATGAGTGAAGGAGCTCCCTGGTCAGCCTCAGTAAGAAGCTGCGATCCCTGATAAAATCCTCAAAAGCTAGTTATGTAAACAAAATTGTTACTGATTCAAAAGACAACCACAAAGCAATCTATAGCTACTTCAATAATCTCAATGGCAACACTCAGATCTTCTCTGAGTTACAGCACAATGGCACTAAATATACAGACCCAACTGATATTGCCAACATCCTGGCAGATATGTTCAGTGCTAACCTTCCCCTCACCCATTAAAGAGCCCATCTCTATACCAAAAGAATGCAAAGTTCCAGTAATCACGGCTGCACAGGTAAAAACCACACTCTCCAAAGCCAGGAACACAGCATCCATTGGACCAGACAACATCCCAGGCTGCATTCTACATGAACTACAGAACAAACTGGCACCACACCTAAGTACCATGTTCAATCATAGCCTCACCTCAGGCTTTGTGCCTGCTGAATGGTGGACAGCGACAGCTATCCTACTACACAAGGGGGAGCCACCACGGACCCTGGGAACTAGTGCCCCATTAGCCTGATGAGCCTGGTCTGCAAGGCCATGGAATGTATCATCATGGAACTTATAAACAAAGACATTGGTAATCTCCAAACTCTGGACCCCAACCAGTTCTTGTTTGTAAAAGGCAGATCATGCCTCCTAAACCTGATAGACTTCTTTGAAGCAGTCACCAAAGCCATAGACAAGGGTAAGGTGGTTCACACAGCCTATCTAGATCTTGCCAAGGCTTTCAACACCATTCCCCACTCTGGAATTATAGATAAACTCACTAAACTAGGTATAAATCCCTATGTCACAAGATGGGTTGCCAACTGGCTCACTGACAGAACCCACACTGTGAAAGTAGCAGACTCCAAATCTGACTTCAGACCAGTGACAGGTGGAGTACCACAGGCTTCAGTCCTGGGTCCTGTCCTGTTTGGTATGTACTTCTCTGAAGTACAGGCTAACACAGAAGGTCTTTGGCTAATGAAGTTCACAGATGATTGCAAACTAGGAGCCATAATCGAAACTACTAATGATGTGGCCATCCTACAAAAGGGCCTCCCTGAGACAGATGCCTGGTGTCAAAGCCATGGCCTCAAGCTCAATGCCAAAAAGTGCATTGCCATCCCCTTTGATAAAAACTCTGTACCCATGAACTACAACATAGGCGGTAGTATACTAAACACCGGAAGTGTGATAAGAGACCTTGGGACACAGGTGGACAGTTGTCTCTCCTTTGATAATCACATCACCACAGTAGTCAGGAAATCCTTCTATGTGGCACACCTCATCACAAAAGCGTTCTCATCCAGCAAAAAGAGGACATTGTTCCCCTTTACTCAGCACTCAATAGACCCATTATAGTATACAACGCCCCTTTTGGAATGTACCTCACAAGACATCTGCAGCAGCTGGAAAGGCCACAGAAGTAACACACAAAGAGGATTACTGGCCTCAAACAGATGCCCTACACTGACTGCATCAAAAAACTCCAGCTTTACTTTGTATGTGACACACCTCATCACAAAAGGTTTCTCATGCAGAAAAAAAGAGGTCATTGTTCCCCTCTACTCATCACTCATTAGATCCATTATAGGGTACAATGCCCCTTTTGGTATGTACCTCACAAGGCATCTACAACAACTGGAAAGGCCGCAGAAATACCTCACAAAGCGGATTATCGGCCTCAAACACATGCCTTACACAGACCGTCTCAAAAAACTTCAGCATTACTCCGTCTCATATCACCTACTCACAGGTGAACTCTGCCTAACAAACAAAGCTATGTCAAACCCAGAGCTGTTGGACATGCTCCACTTAAAGAAATTCCAATCCCTCCGAGCTACACGCTCTAGGGACCTGAACCTTGTCACCGTAATAAACAGAACATGCTGGAGGAATAGATTCCTGTCCCGGAGACATCCCATACTCCGGAATAAACTACCTATCTATATCAAACAAAGCTCCTCATTAGCACTCTTCAAGAAAATTCTTGATGATTGGATGGGAAATAGGAAATTCACCCCGGGGATCACTTCTGTGTCTCTGCTTGACAGTGGCACATGAAAATAAATTTCATGGGTGGCAAAAGCCAGGGTACCTTTTTGGATGGGCTGGTATAGGCCCCAGGGCCGATAGCCTAGTACCTACCTATGAACCTATGAACCTTTGAGCCTTTCCTAAAAAAAGGTAATATGGGGACAGCAAGAGCCTTGGCCACTATTCAGAAGCATAGGGGTGACAGGTGCAAACCATCTCTAGCAAAGCAACGAGGCTTGTCTATCATGTCATCACAGGCAGACAGAGACTGGATCCCCTTTGAATGACACCAGAAGCTCAACCAATTGTTGAAGTTTATCATCTTTCTGTTATATTGCAGTATCATGTAGGTGAAGGTAAGATGCTACTCAAGGTCAGGGTCATACCAGCCTGGGCTACATGATCATAAAGCTACTATATATCTCTTGTCATGTTGTCCTGGGAGGTATGTCTCAGATCATTCACACTGACATGTACAAAGAACACATCAATTATGTATCTGTTACTGGAGTGATGTAAGTGCTTGTATTATATGGAGGATCATAGCACCTGACAGACAACTGACAGCAACCTTCCCCTTGTCCAGCTGAGTGAGTGGATCATCTGTGTGCCTGACTATAGAGTCACCTATTACTAGTGTGTTGGGTATGTTGTTTTGCCTTAGCACCTGTTGTGAGGCACAATGCTTTGGTGTATTATGTGTTTTCTGGCATGTGCTTGGTGGTGCATGTTGCTTGCTTGTCTGCTTAGGAGGACACTCTCTCTTTTTCAGATTAATATTTGTATTCTCCGAGTATGGTAATGTGTATTTACGTGTGTGTTTTGCTGGTGCTTATATTGTAGGTCTATGTGAGCTGTTGGTGTTGTGGTTGTATGACCCTACTCCTCTTGACTGTATTGTCCAGTATTGGGTTGACAGAGTTTAGCCACCGGTTTGACCCTGTGTGTGCCAGCATGTGGTGCATCAACCCATATATGATATGATATGGTCATGGCCTATGCATACAATACACTCACAATACTCCTAGTATGATAAGCCTGCTGAGGTTAGCAAATGTGAAAAAAACATTTGGGCAAACTGTCAGCAAGTAATGTCTGTATTGCACCCTGTAACTCCATATTGCTTGCTGAAGTGTTAAGACGTACTTAGTTTGGATTAAGAACCCCGCACTTGCCAAATGTGCGTGTGTGTGTCTGTCTCCCTGGGGAGAGAGCAACCTTTTTGGAGACTACTCACACCCCTTAAAAGTGGTATACTCATCTTTGTCAAGTCTGATGATGTCACCATCCTACAAATATACCTGTGGAAAAGTAAAAGTGCAGTAATGTGCATAGAGCATTGTGTAAATGCATACTGCTGTAGAATCATAATGTAGTTAAGTAGGGGTTTGAATCCTGCACTTAGCGAGTGTGTGTCTCTCTGCCTGAAAAAAAGTATATTTTTTGGAGACTACTCACACCCCTTAAAAGTGGTAAACTCATCTTTGTCAAGTCTGATGATGTCACCATCCTACAAATATACCTGTGGAAAAAAATGAAATCCTAGTAATGTGCATAGTGTGTTATGTAAATGTGTACTGCTGTAGTATTATAATATAATTAAGTAGGGGTCTGAATCCTGCACTTTCCAATTGTCCATGTGTTTTCCTGTGGAGGAGCAACCTTTTTGGAGACTACTCACACCCTTTAAAAGTGGTATACTCATCTTTGTCAAGTCTAATGATGTCACCATCCTACAAATATACCTGTGGAAATGTGAAATGCCAGTAATGTGCATAGCAAGTCATGTAAATGCGTACTGCTGTAGTATCCTAATGTAGTTAGATAGGGGTTTGAATCCTGTACTTGCAAATTGTGTGTCTTCCTGAGGAAGAGCAGCCTTTTTGGAGACTACTCACAACCTTTAAAAGTACTCATCTTTGTCAAGTCTGATGATGTCACCATCCTACAAATATACTTGTGGAAAAATAAAAGCCCCGTAATGTGTATAGCACATCGTGTAAAAGTGCATTCCTGTAGTATCATAATGTCGCTAGTAAGGGGTTTAAATCTTGCAGTTACCAATCTAGTGTGTCTCCCTGAGAAGAAGCTACCTTTTTGGAGACTACTCACACCCCTTAATAGTGGTATACTCATCTTTGTCAAGTCTGATGATGTCACCATCCTACAAATATACCTATGAGAAGATAAAATCTCAGGAATGTGTACAGTGTATCGTGTAAAAGCATACTGTTGCAGTATCATAATGTAATTAGGAAGGAGTTTGAATCTCACACTTGTTGACTGTGTGTGTTCGAGAGTGTGTAACACCATTGGTCAATGGAGAGCAAGTTCTGATTTTCTAGTGTATGACATATCCCAATGACAACTGTATGTGTATTATACGAGTAAGGTAGCTGTGAGGCAAAGCCATATACATACAAGTGCGACCTCAATTATTTCATATGTGGGTGCTCTGCTTTCTCCATGAAAGCATCTATCTTTGCCAGAGCGTGCTGGCGCTTTCCAGACCTTAGGTCAGTTCTGTATGCTTTAGCCACTGAAGTGATCATTGGGCTACATCTTCTATTTCACATCCACTCATCATGGTTTCTACTGAAGAGTGTGAGTGAGGGCTTATGCTTGAGGTATATTTGATCCCTGTTCTAAAGCAAGCAAAGTCTGGCAAAGATGTCTAATCATTATAGGTGTGCAACAACCTCTGTGGATCTGCATGCAAACCCTTTATTGCTTATGTGCTCCACAGAGGGATTTCCAAAACCCTTTGTTAATGTGATTATCAAAGGAGAGATGACTAAACACATGGCTTTATGTATACATTAGTACCTGTTCCACATTTTGGGGGCTACTGCATATGCGGTACTCTGGGGATACTTTGTTTTCTAAAAGTGAATAACTATGTTTTCTTTGGCTTATAGCTTTACAGCATGAGTTTGACACCAGGTATCTGTCTCAATGATACCCTTTTGGAGGATGTGTGTGTCATCTGGAGAATAAAGTATAGCCCACAGTATGCATTTTCATCAAACGTGGGCACACATATCCCTACTATGTTTGCTTGTACCTAAAAAAGCTATATGCCAAACAGGAGTGGTCCCAGGACTGAGTGCAGGTGAATACCACTTGTTACTGGCATAGAATTGTACATGGAGGCTGCAAATGTTACTGTGTGTCATACATCTGTGCATCAGTTGTCAATCCATCAGCTAACAATTGTTTATGGTTAGTCTGTTGAGGTTATGTATAATACCAGTATGTGGGATGGGTATGAATTGCTGGTGAGCTATAACTTGGCTGTGTGGACCTCCCCTCCTTTACCTATAGCCTTGTTAACTGGCTTGAAGTCTACTAGGTGTAGGAGCCATGATCTGGTCTTTAGAGAACCTAAGTGGGTATGGTGCAGTGTTTGCAGGTTCCTAATGTCTCTGTTAATGAGTTCCATAATGCTGTGCTCCATAGCCTTCCAGATAACATTTATCTGGCTTATAGGGTGAGAGTTTCCAGGATCTGTTGTAGTTCTACCCTTAATCAATTTATGTTAACATTTGCACTGGGTGTGACGAGGGTGGACAGGATTAGGAATAAGTATATTAGAGGGTCAGCCCAAGTTTGAAGGTTAGTAGACCAAGCCAGATAGGCAGGATTAAGTTGCTTTGTACATGTGCTGAGGAGGGATGCAGAGTATATTGTGCAATAGATGCTAAGGATGAAGCCGCCAGGTAACAGGAAAAGAGGAATGCCTAAGATGAGGTTTATGGCTGTGGTGAGAGAGGACATGCAGGTGGATGGTGTGACAGCACAAGATGCAGAGGGCAGGAAGACACAGATCATCTACTTTGGTGACCCTTAATGGGAGCATCTGGAAGGAGAAGAAGAAGAAGAAGACATTGTAGCTCAATCCTTGTGGACTGTGAACACCATTACCGTGAGTCATTCCACAAGTATATAGCCTGTATAGAGGCTGCATCTGCACAGAGTGTTTAGGTGAGTTGTGAATTCATATGTCAGCTTGTGTATGACACAGCCAGGGACACTGTCCAGTACCACTGCCACTGTGATTTGGACTTTGGTAAAGAGATGTTTTAACTAGAGTCTCTGTGAATCATCAGGTTTTACATTCTTCAGGTCTGGAAATGTGGCCCTTGTGTAAAGAAAAGGTGGTGAAATTCGCATTCAAACTGTCTGACAAGAAATTGGTAATGTCAGTCAGATAAGTGTATTTTGTGACCATTTATATTAACTGTGACCCAATCTGAGATCTCCCCTGTAGATTATAAACAACACTAAAGAAAGCTTTAGTGTTGTCTTTGGAATCCTTGCCATTTTATATTTTGAGGCTTGCCTTGTATGTTTAATGAGGGCTTGTATTTCCCAAATGATACTGACCAGAGAGGTTATCCCTTCTTGTTATGTAACTCTTTTTTGGTACAACTTCACACCTTCTATTATATATTTAGTTTATGGCAGGGGTCCATGAGACTAATGCACTTTTACTGTATAAGTGAGAATTTCTTGTGTTTGTGATAGTACGGTCCATGCAACTCTGTAGGTGAACAGTGTGCATTACTATTGGATTATGCAGCTGGGACAGTGTTAACCTTAGTAATGCAAACCAATGACAGATAGCAACAACAGCATCACCCACAGCACAGTGTCAACCCATGTCATACATACTCAAGTTTCAAAATGTGTGTAGTACAATGCATACTGGCCACCAATAGAAACTATGGAGTGTTAACACTGGCCAATACAGGACATGTCACTCTACCCATGTGTCTAATATGTAGGTACATGCAGACAGTGCACCTCCCCCATTGACACCTGCAAACGTGTGTTGCACACACCCCACACTTACTCTCCACTGTATAACGCATGCTGACACAACTACACACATCAGCCAAGTGGCACATGGGCAAACAAAACACAATTGGAATAAACACTGGTGAAAACAATGCAACATTGCTGATTACAGCTTTAATACATCATGCCTGCTCAGCTACACCTTCAAAGATATCACTACACTTTACTGCTGACAACATGCTACACATCCAACCATTGCTATACTTTATTAAAGTCACCCTGTGCATCAGCATCATGTTAGCCTGTTCCTGCATCAATGTTACAGATGACAGGAGGTGGCACAGGTTTCATCATATGCACAGGGTGTGTTGTTGGTTTGCCAGAGGCCTACACTGAGCCATACAATCGACATGTGTGTGTGTGTGAGTGTATGTGTGAGGGCCATGAGTACTGTTATGGGCCAATGTTGATGTCATGTGTGCGGGTATGTGTTTGCCCTAGGTTTCTGGTTTATGTGTGTGTGTCTGCATGCACACAGTTCCACCATGTGGCTGCCATATACTGGGATTTGTGAGACAGCTACAGACTGTACCTGGCAGGCTTTACAGATCACCATCTCTGGCCATGGATATGGTACTTGTGCCTGGCAGGGGTGCTACAGACAGTATCAGGTACTAATCCAGATTGGGTACTATCCAAAGAGGTTGACAAATGTCCACTGGATCCAGGTCCCTGCTGGGACTAGCCAGAGCCATGTGCACGTGGTCTGCTAGGACGGTCTATGGACAGCCCCCCCAACATTGCTGGGGCTGGTACTGGCACTACGGGAGCAGCTGTGACTTGCTGGACATCCACGGTGACCTCCAGCTGGTGATGTTGCTGGCATACGTCCACATCGACGTCTCAACCACCCCGCACTGTCCAGACACATGGACATGACATTGTGGAGGACATCCAATGTCTCACCCCAACGTCTATCAATGACTTCAGTGTAGTTACGTATGGCACCTGCTAGGTCATGGATACTGTCATTTACAGAGGTGTAATGAGCCCCCTGTGCCCTTAGCCCCTGTCTGGTGTACCGCTCCATTTGTGTCTGTGCCTCCATGATAGTCTGGAACATGCGTGTGGTAGAAAGAGGTGTGGCAAATCTGCCAGGGGCATGATGACCAGCAGTGCTCTGATGAGAACCCCTGGGCATCTGCCTATGTGGTACCATTCCTGACATCTGGCTATGGCTGCTGTGCCTGATACATTGCCATAGATACCACACTGTCCTGGCCAGTGCCAACCGTACACTGTCCCTCAGCTAAGGTCAATGGTGATGATGGATGTACAGGCAGTATGACCGTGTGCATGGATGGGGTGGAGACCTGTGTACTGTCAATTGGTGGCCCAACAACAGACCCTGACAAACCTGCCTGTGCCTCAACACACCTATCCTCATGATCACTGTCTGTCTCAGTGACATCAGGTTCCCTGCTGTACTGAACCAGACCCACCTTGCCACCTTTGAGAGGAAGACAGCAAACACACTTTAAGACCTGAACGTGATTTCAGACCACATGCACACATGCATACATGTGCACATGCGCACATGCACACATGCAAACATGTGCACATGCACACATGCACACACACAAAACTACACTCCTCCTGAAAGCAGACACACACAACACCAGCAATCACAGAACATACACAATAGCAGGTGATGGTGGGGTACAGTATCACAAGCAAAACAGTCATATCACACATGTCAGCATGCAGGACGTGTTGCTCAACAGCATGTAGTGCAAGTGTAGTCAGTCCTTGTTACTAACAGTATACATGGCTTTGATGCATGTGTTTTGTTATTAGGTGATGGCCCTCACCCTGGAACACAATGCATACATAGACACAACATTGCTGTGCAGGTATTTATATCCCTGTGATGTACTGTGCACCATAACTCACAGGTGTACATACCATTGCTGGATGTGTATCTGTGTGTCAGATAGGTATCCAATGTTGATTACAGCCTCTGTGTCTTTAGCAAATAGTTGTGGACACATTGTTAGCACATGCATGATGAGTATTCACACAACATCATCAGTGGTGCATGGATAATTGATGGAATACCATTCGGCCACATACCCAATGTACGGTACTTATGGTGAGTGTAGATCATATTGTGGACATGCCAGTCTCATCCATGACATAGCATGCTAAAACACAACTGCATATTTAAACACTACACTTACCCAATATGTGTCATATGACCTAGCCACGCAATAGCATTACAAGACATATATGTGTCAGTTGTGCAATTGGTGATTGGTATGCATACTATTTAGAGGTGCATATGCGTGCACACACGCATCATTATGGTGTGTAGCAGTGACTGCTATGTGTAGTACTGTGGTTACAATAACTGTATAGGGTATAGTACCATAAACCATCATCACGAAGTATCAGGTGGTCACTCAAGGCTACAAATGTTTCACAAACCAGCACTAATCATGCTGTGCCAGAACTGTACTACCTTGGCTAAATTCACCATTTCACAACCAGTTGTTACGTGAGTTGGTAAGGAGGCCAATAAGGAGCATTCCCTGACATGAATGTGTAGTGTGTTGCAGAGTGTTTAAATGCCCCAGGATAGGCCTCTACCCCTCAGGTATATTATGTGTAATGTGTGGATGAGATTTTGGAAACTGTAGTGTGTCTTTACAGAGGGTTTGGGAATCCTTTATGTGTAGCATGTTAAATGCTCTGTGTATGACATAGATGTGTATGTTATGTGCATGTTGAGTATCAACTGTGCCTATCCAATGGTCACTACAGTCTAGCAACATTTGTTTGAGATGATCTGGGTATTGCATGTGTTTGAGGCAGCTAATCACATTAGTGAGATGTGCGTGGTCTCACAGCAAACATGCACAGCATGCATTATGGGTAGGTGTGTTACATGTGTACATGGCCTACACCTTAACTATGACAAGCACTTTTTATTTACAATAATAAATGTAGAACACAAACACCAGCATCTGTCCACTGCCTTAATGTCACCCCAGAGGTACCTACATAAAGATGAGATAGTTTGTCAGTGGCCACAACTGTGGCATTGCTACTGTGCGTTTGCAATCTTACAGTACAACAACAGTTTACATTCACAGGGCTACAGATTATGTTCCAAATGATTAGTATTGCAGAACAACAGGCTCCACATCTTTGAACGACACACTCCACATCTCACATATGCATGATCTACCAATACAGATAACAGTAGTCTACAGATATGCCATGTTACCTGCATGCTCCATGTGTGCTTTCTGGGTGGCTCCAACCTCCATCATGGTGTATGTCTGCTGCTGTTGTTGTTGGGCAGGTGCCACCAGACTCATGAGCAGCTCCTCCACTCTGGTGAGGGGGGATGGCTATTAACACCACCCCCTGTTGCAAGCTGTTCTCTACCCACATCAGCGGCACGCTGACGGACATGTCTGAGAAGATCACTGCAGTGGAGGCATACCTGCTCATATGTGCAGTTATGCAGGCCTACGTCATTGACCCTGTGGACAAGATCTTGCCACATTGCAGTATGCTCTTGCTGGTCCTGGCTGGTTCATGAAAACATGAGATGGTAGTGCTTAATCATACTGCTAGTGAGGATATCATCTTCAGCACTACTGTAATTCGGGTTCCTGTGGTGGGACATGATCCCTGGAAGACATAAATACAAAAATATGTCTGAGCAAGTCATATGGCACATTTAACATTATACAGTACAGATATCACTGAACTGCCATATATAGCAACCTATAAGCTAACCAAGAGTGAAACATTGTAACTGCCACTTATCACTGCTCACCCCAAAACTGCTTGAAAGTGCCTTGCTCACTCTCTATCTAATGAACCATGTTCTGCATAGCAACAAAATAAAATCACTATATAAGACTATACAAGGTTACCTGGCAAACTGTATGCAACACGATGCACCACCTAGCCACAGCAGATATACATCAAGCTGATGTGTAAAGAAATATTTCATCCATCACAATCAGTGTAAGGTACAGTAAATGTATTACTATTATACCACACAACTTGTTAATGCCAAACTCGTGGCCAAAATATGTGCACAATTGGGAATATAGGTCACATACTGCTGTAGTACACTATGAATGTTGCTAGATATGCAGTTATATGTATTACCACACATATGTCAAAGGACATGTTACAGACAATGACATGTTACAGACATACCCACACACACATCAGACATAATTACAGGACACAAAGGTATGACACCCCAGATAAGCTTTCAGTGTGTACTATACAGTACTGTGTGTCAGTACTTACACAACCTTAATCTTGAGAAATGTAATTTGTGATGAATACAGGGACCACACAAAACAGTGGATGCAAGCAATGTGGACATACACCATAGTTTGCTGTAGAGGCACAGAGCTTCATTTAGTACTACAGTACACATAGGATTTGCATTCAACATCGGTAGCAATCAATAATCATAGACGTAGTGCTTTAGCCTCCAATGACACACCCTAGTTAAAACCAAGGGACTTAATCACACTGTATGCAACAGCACTTGTTCTGCCTAGCAACAGAATACACGGCTTTTGCTAGGATCAAAGCAAGGACCCATAATACCATAACATAAACAGTTTCCCACTAAGCTATCCCACAGATACATATTTGTGACATATTCACAAACATATTGACCATCACAGTCAGTCAACGGTACAGAGAATCTATTGCAACAAGTAGATGTAGGTGTGCATAAGTATATATATATATATATATATATATATATATATATATATATATATATATATATATATATATATATATATATATATATATATATATATATATATATATATATATATATATCAATCAAACCAGTAGTGGTGCTGCGGTAGCGTTGTCGCCTCACAGCAAGACTTTGTCGGGTTGGATTCTCAGCTAGAGCGTCTTCTGTGTGGAGGCATGCATGAATGGGCATGCCTTCGTTGAAGGTTGTGCATCAGGGCTGGTAAGTCGACACGTAAAAATCCACTACCAAACATTAGCGGACAGGAGTTCCGCTGTGGTGACCCCTAACCGGGATAAGCCGAAAGACACAAAAAAAAAAAAAAAAAGAAAAACAAATATATATATATATATACATATATATATGTATATATATATATATATATATATATATATATATGTATATATATATATATATATATATATATATATATATATATATATATATATATATATATATATATATATATATATATATATATATATATATATATATATATATATATAAATAAATATATATATATATATATATATATATATATATATATATATATATATATATATATATATATATATATATATACATATACACATCCATTTGTCTACATATACATATATATATATATATATATATATATATATATATATATATATATATATATATATATATAGGCACATATACATTTCACCTTTTATAGTGAGAATATCAATTATACAAAGCATGTAAGGTGTACAGTAATGTAATAAAATCGCACAGTCTTGGGATAAATGCATTGAAGGTGTTCACAGTCCAGGTAGCTTTAGCAGGCCTTACTGGCTTCAACACTACAAACTGAACAAACCACCCACAGTGTTTAACCACCACATGTCACTGCATGCTGTCTTGTTTGTCACACACTAAAACCTACATACAAATATGTGCATACTAACTTTCACCAACATATATATCTCCCCCCTTTGCAAACAGTTGCAATATGTCACCTGCTCTATGCACATATACAGATGTGAATATATATGATACATATATATTTCTCCGTATGTGTGTGGCATACACACACATGGTCCACACTGTTGTAAGTCCCTGGACCTCACAGCTGAACTGTTGGGCCTTGCTGCAACACAAACAGGTGTCACATATGAACACAGACTAAAATTGGGGGGGGTTATATATGGCAACAGATGCTCGATAAGCATACTAGACTTCTACAGCAGTTGCCAATGCTAAGCTACACTTTAATATGACTATCATGCATGTGTTGTTCTGTCACAGCCATGTTTATATAATGTCAGTGCTAATCCCCCCAACAGCCATTGGCCACACTACTGTATAGAACACGGATAACATGGATCAGATCTTTGACATTTAATGCTGAGCTACACATTTCACAGGTATGTCCCACTGCCCACAGGTACACACAGTATTGTCCATAGCAGTAGTTAAGCAGAACATCTGTGCATAAAAAAGTACTGCTGCCACATATGAATGGATCACATTATGTAGACTATTCTTCAATAACATCTACTACATGCCAGTAAATACATATGTGTCACATACCTTTCCTTTGTATAATTTGGTAATATTTCTTTTTCCTTCTCTCTATCTCTCTCTCTGTCTCTCTTTCCATGTCAGTCTCTGCAATAGAGTGATTGAGTTTGTTGGCAGAGATTGCAGCCTGCTTTTGTAGGAATTTGCACAAGAACATGTGATGGCCTCTGCACCAATTAGTGCCCACCATTTGCTAATTGCATGCAGCCTGCTGTGTAGTAATTGCATTAATCACTGTCATAGCAACCCAGTACTTTAAACTGCTGACTCATGAATGCGTGGCCCTTTCAGCTTTCCAAGATGGAGATCCTCCTTGTTTGGTGTGGACATAATTGTTTAAGACAGAAGGTTGGTATATTTCTTATATCAGAAGCCAGGGGTGTAGCCAGAGATTTACATTTTGTACTCAGACCTAATGTTGCTGCTTCGCGTACCCACTTGTCAGTGTAGAAATGTACTCACCCCTCAAAATACTACCCCAAGATACATGGAAATATGTACTTTTTTTTCAACTGTTACAATTAACTGCCATACAAAGCTAGTTATAGAGATATATTCCTTTTGCACAAGAATTGTTTGTGAACTGCTATACTGTGAATATTTATATACTCAGTTCTAAACAGTTTGTGCTTTTTTAGTGTTGACATTAGCATGAGCTGCTCAGAAAAACTGGACACATTTCAGTACAGTGAGTATGCTTACCAACGTCCTTGGTAGACCCTGCACACACAGGTATATTCTACATTTGGGTAGGGTTGCAGAAGTCTAGAGAGTGTAAGTAGTATTGTGTGGATTTTATCTTGCTGGACTTATAGGGTTGCTGTGTACATGTTAGTTTATCAAGGCAAGTAGTCTGTCTGCGTAACTCCCAACTGTGGACCTATCCATATGATAGCCAAAGAATAGCCTGCTATTTTTTTGTCTGTGCACCACACAGGTCTTTTCAGCAATATAGCAATGGCATTCTTACAGTTGGTTGCTACCAGTACATGGTTACATCCATTTGTATTTCAGTGTTGTATTCCTACATAAGGGTATTCTTCCGAAACTCCTTCCAAAGCTATTTGCACAGTATGCAACAGCAGAAAAGCTAATATGCCTATGTGTTTCTGCCTCTGCCAGACCTCTCTACTAATCAGGTACATATTTGAACAGAATCAGGGAAAAGTCAAGAAAAACTCAGGGACAATCAGGGACACCTTTAAAATATTAGTGTCATTAAGTTGAAACATTGAGAGAATCAGAGCATATGAATTAATACACTTTTTCTGAAGTAAAAAAGTGTATAACTCTTAATTATTGTCATTATTCATTAAGTGTAATTCACCACCTTTCTGCCAAAAGTCAGTAGTTTTAGGAGGGATTCAGAGAGATAGAGCTAAAATTTGTGTCAAAATCAGGGACATCCCTGAAGATTAGGGACAATTGAGAAGTATGGCCTCTGCCCTAAACAGATATGCCAGTGTTTGTCCTGCTGTGATACTGTGTGGGGTTGTAAAGTGATGGTGTAACATTATTTCCTGCTAGAATGGCTGCTTCTCTTATCACAGTCATGTAATGTAATCCCACAACAACTCTTGGTCAACATCCACAGAACAAGTTGTGTGGTATGGTATTCCTAATTTTCCTTTACATTCACTCATTCTGATGCATGATATAATTATTTAAGCACCAACTTGATGTATATCTACTGTGGCTTAGTGGCACTTCATGTTGTGTAGTGCCTGCAAGGTCTGGGGTTCGAGACTTACAGAAGTGTTTTATTGTGTTCCTGTGCAGAACAAAGGCCCTCACATACAGAGTGACTAAGGCACTTTTAAGCAGTTGTAAGTGGGTTTGTATGGGTTTGGGCAATGCTTAGCATTGCTTAGCCAAGCGCAAGCAAGCGGAAACCCGCGCAGACCTGCTCACTACTGCTTAATAGTGCTTACTCTCGCTCACCCCCGCGCTAATTTCTGTGAAAGAAAAGAAAAATGGGGAGATAGGAAAGTGGTGAAAAAGGGGCACAAAGAGGGAAAGACAATATGGAAAATAGCTTGGGATGTGCAGGACAGGTGTAGGGAAGGTCCATAGCTGCCCATTTCTTCAACAGCAACAGCTGTGCATATGCAATAAATTTGGAGGTAGATATGAACCCTTCAACCCCTGAGAGAGGGGTGAGGACAACAAAGTATGTTGTAATGCCAATTAAATAACATTTCATGTGTCCAGTGGACTTGTATGCAAAATGGGCAGCTATGTATGGGGCATAATTTTTTTTTGGGAGCAGATTGCCCTTTTTTTTCAGGTGTGAATGGAATGTGGGGTAGGGGAAGTAGGAATATTTGCGGAGGTAGGTTGGGGAGGTAAACAGACAAGACAAACAAGACGCATACAGGGGCGGTATATGACACATGTGGCGGGTGAATACCTTTGACAGGGAGGGATGTTTGGAAATCGCAAGCCCATGAGCCCCCAGATGGAAACAGTGGGACTGAGGTCCCCACACATGAGCAGTCACCACTGCACCTTCACGGCCCAGAGGGTGGCTGTGCTGGGGGCTGTGTAGGAGGGGCAGGCTGACCCAGGAGTTGCACCACTCGGGCCTCAAGCTGGTGTAGAGGTTCTGCAACAGAATGTTCAATCTCTCTACGCACCACAGCCCGGACCGTTCAAAGGGTGTTAGGTGCCCCTCCGTCCATGCTTGCACGGGGGGCTGAGCCCCATCCCCTGCAGCATTTCCACCAGAAGGTGGCACAGGACCAATGGAGGAGGAAGTCCCAGGCTGGGCACCAGATCTGCTGGTGCCAGGTGCCATAGCCAGCTGAGGTGGGACAGGGGGGTCCGCTGGGACCAGCCTTCCCATACGAAGTATGTTTTGGAGAGTTTAATAAAGATATGGGTTAATAACAGTCAACAGCATTCCCAATCAGTTATAACAGCATGCAGAAGGATTCCCATTAAACCAAACACACCAGATTTTTAACAGTTGAAAATCAAGCATAGCACATGCATATATAGAGCAATAGTGGACATTACAACAGCATGCAGGTTGAATTGATGGCAACAGGCCACCAATATTGTGGTATTTTAACAAGGCACATGCATATAAATAAATGCAAATATTTATAAACCAATAGGACATATGACCCAACAAATGTTTTGAGATTAGACATACCAATTGAGGTGTGGAATTGCATTTTTTTATGCACATACAGTACGGTGGGAAAAGATAGCTCAATTAACAACTTATATACCCTTCTAGTTTTCACTACATTTCTATTAACTGCAGTTATATGTCGCTTACATGTATTATTACACTTCCCAATCTCCTTATATTGTGCAATTGGATTTTGCTAGATCATTATATACATGAGCTGTATCTTACATACAAACTATCCAAGATGCAGATGTTACTGCAACATATTTTGAGAGTTGCTCACACACACTACTGCTAAGATGGTACACTGACAGATCTACTTTCATATAATTATCTACATATGTTCAGGTGAAAGTATCAGTTATATGTTAACAGCTCCCTACATTTCTGGCAGCACACTGACATTTCTGGGGAACACAATACCAAGCTACTCATGTGCTATATTAACCTGTACATGCTGGCCATGAACCAACAGTTGAGGGCTGTACATATGCATACAAGCTACTGGCACTCCCTTCATCCATGTTATATGGGCCTACCCAATTGTGGGTTGACACTGCTTAATACAACACTACTATTTGTAGAATGCAACAGTACAACAACATATCAAAGAAAATGAAACAGACACACTCCATGAATCATATATTTATTAAAGGATTATTACCCCTTTATTTATTGGGTTAAAAGATGTTTTGAAGGCTCTCTCATTTATTTTATATAACAGTATATGCAGAATAATTACTAAGCTGCCTCATGATGCAGCCTTTGCAGCCTGTCTTCATGGGCTTGCAGGTTCATAGCCCAGTCACCTGCAGCTGTGAAGTAAATGCAGTGATATTGAGACATACCTATCCATAGTATAAACAAGCATAGCAATTCTTAACTACTTAATACAATGGCTACTTACTCAGTACTGGGGCATTAGGCATCGTATGGGATTCCTGGATCCACTGGTCCAGTTTCTCCTCCCTACATCGCTTCAGGTCAGAATAATGGTGCCTGACCTGCTTACCAGTCCGAGGAACACCAGTGGCACTGGTGAGATCATGGGCAAGACTGTTCCAGGCCTCCTTTTTATATTGGGTACCCTAGTACTGGCCCCACAGGAGTCTTTCCTCATGATTGTGGACAAGGAACCAAACCATAATTTTGGACTCATGGATGCCCCAGTGTTGCACTCTAAATCAAGTGCCTTCACCAACACCAGCCATGCTGACTGCAGAAGGAAGCTACAACCAGTTATAGTAAGTATTCCAACCTGTGGAGCTTAAATATGCCTCATTTCCCTCACTTATTTGTGATTGGCCAGTTCTGGAAAAAACTCAGCTGTAGGCACACCTGCTTTACTGATGTCGGCAATGTTTAAAATTCCTTTGATAGATATGTGTCTGTTGAAAGTGCATGTTTGTGAAATGCTGTCATGGCTTATTGGTTAAGTACTGTGAGTATAGTGCACAGTATCCTGAGTTCGAGCCCTGTCACTGCTTTTTATTTTCCTGCTGGGCAGACCTGACTGATTAAGGAACAGTAAAGCAGGTGTGAGCGTGTTTACCTGACTTTGCTCAGCTTTGCCCGACTTTGCCCGACGTTGCCCGAATTTGCGCTGGTTAGCGCGGTGTGCAGTTACGAGCAAATATGTTGCAGTTGCGCTGGTTAGCGAGGTGCGCAGCTACATGCAATTGTATTTAAATATGCTCAGTGATGGTAAAATGTGCTTAGCAGTGCTTTATATTGCTTAAAATAGGGTCCTCATGCCTCAGAATGCATAACCATTTCACCTTTATATATATATATATATATATATATATATATATATATATATATATATATATACATATATATATATATATATATATATATATATATATATATATATATATATATATATAAAATGTGTTCACTACTACATTTAACATTTCAATGCTTTTTAAAAAACTTATACATAAAAAATGTCAGGAAATATTTTTGTATACAGATTTCCCACAGAAAATGGAATGTGCAGTAGTGGGACTCGAACCGGAATGCCTCCTCTTTGTATGAAGGGTCTAACAATTACACTAGCGCTATGTTGCTTAATTTGCATATATTTTTCTTATTATTCTCTTCTGGTGTCTAAGCTGCTAACTTTAGCTAAGCAATGGGCAAACCCGCGCAAACCTGCGCAACTACGGGCAGCTATATCGGAAGAAAAAAAAATATTTTTTATTTTTAATTTTGTAAGTTGTTTAACATATGGGGGAGTGTAGTGTTGCACTGTACATGTGAGCGGACTCACTCATGTAATTGGAAATTGTGGCATTTCTTCATTGCAGGGGCATGGATTTTTGGACTGCTCGGCAGTCCGACACGCCCCCTACACTCGTCCACGCTCCTTGTAATTTTTAGAGTTGAGGCAGCATGCCCTCATTAATATGCATGGCATGCTGCCATCATACTCTTACAATGGCACTTCCATGTAAGACTAATCTAGTCTTACATGGAAGATTAGTAAATCCGGGGGCAGATCTTTAAGTGAGACTGCTTGATTGGTCAGAGGGCTATTTGCTTTGCTAAGTTAGTTTTCTCTACCTCTGTCAATTTGTTGCTTTTGGACAGTACCTGACTGACTTCCACAGAGCTCTCAGACTTGTATCCACTGCACTTCTAGCACAGGTAAGTACTTTAAACTGACTTTTTTTTTAAGTTATTTCAGACTACTGTTGTTGTATTTTTGAATTATTTATTGTATTTTTCTGCCCTTTATCATTGTAAAATGCCAATATTTTCACTGATCTTGCAGCTGGTTTCTCTGCATTGTGGTCTTTTTTAAAGTGTGTGTTTCTAGATAGCGTGTTTGTTTTGTTTGAATTCACTTTATGCTAATTTTAGTGTGGATTTATATTAAGAAGGTATGGGACTACTTTTCTACTGGGAGTAGAAGTTGTCCTGGTCTGTTTGAGCTGAAAAGTGTTAAGTGAGCTTGACAGATTGGTCAGAGGGCTATTTGCATTGTTTAGTCAGTTTTCTCTGCCTATATTCTGCATGTTTATGTGACACTGCTCATAGAGCAGTGGTAGTTAGCAGTGCCCTATATTTACACAAGTGCACAGAGCTGAACATTTTCCTACAAAAGAACTCCTGAAATTTCCACAGTACTTAACTGGGCAAAGAGCAACTAGATTGCACACTGCATGACATATCCTATGAGTTTGGACATAGTCCTGATAATAATTTATAGTCTCAAAGCAAGTAAGCTAGCCAGTTCTAAACACATCTGGTACCATGTCTTGGTAGAACATGAAATAAGGATCAACAGTCATGGACATGCACTTCTCTGGTATCTCTACAGCCAGTTTAATGGGCTTCCTGAAGCAATGTAGCAAATCTCTCATGTTTACAGGCAACCACCTAATTCTTAATCAAACTAATGCAATATGTGAGAGATGCAGTTACATAATGTCAGTGGAGGCATGATTGCAAATGAGTTTCAGTCATTGAATCCTGCCAAGACACAAACATCCTCCAAGAAGGCCTGACACAGGCTAGTAACTGAAGCCAGAGTCATGGTCTAAAGTTCAATATCAAAAAGTGCATCTTAGTATTTTTTGAAAAGATGACCACCCCCCTGCAAGCTAACACAATGAAATATAGATCCTAAAAGTAAACTCTAGTCAGAGATTTGGGAGTAGGTGTAGACAGTAATTTGGCATATGGCCATCACGTGTCTGCTGTAGTGAGGAAATCATTGTATATTGGACATTTGTAAGCAGGAGTATGGGATCTAGAGCCATACACCATTGTTCTGTTGTACTCTTGTCTCATAAGGCAGTCACTGAGTACATTGCCCCTTCCGTATGTACCTGGCCAGGCATATGCAACAGCTGGAGTGTCCTCAGAAATTTCTCACAAAAAGAATACAAGGTATGGAAACAAGTCTTATGTAGACATCTCAAAGCCTTGTCCATGTACTCAGTCTCTTATAGGCTGCCAAGATGCAACCCATGTCTGGCTTATAAAACATGCTGTGATCCAGCCTTATGGACTTGTTACACATCTGTGAAATAAATAGCATCAGGAACACTCAATCCAGAGACCTAAAGGTACAAGTATGTGTCTCAGACACTTCCCCTTCTCTATAACAGGCTTCTTATTCATGTATAGCAGAGTTCATCCCTGAGCCTATTCATGCAAAACTTGGATCAGTGGATGGGAACCATAAATATACCACTGGTCTGGCACATATGTCTCTGCTTGTAAAGTCTCAGCCACATATCCTCAAGTATATATATATTATGCGAAAGTGCACTTCACCGAAAGTGCACTTTCGCGAACACCACTAGAACAAATGGGCAATGTCCTCCACTGTAGTGCGGTAATCACAGACCTTAGGGTTAGGGCTTGGGTTAAGGATTGTGGATAGCTAGTAGGGCTACCCACTATCCTTAACCTAAGCCCTAATCCTAAGGTCCGTGACTACCGCACCACAGTGGAGGACATAGGTCCATGACTACTGCACCGTGGAGGACATACAATTTCCTCCACTGTGGTGCGGTAGTCATGGACCTTAGGGTTAGGGCTTAGGTTAAGGATGGTGGATAGCCCTACTAGCTCTCCACTGTCCTTAACCCATGCCCTAACTCTAAGGTCTGTAACCATTCGCTCAAGTGGTGTTCGCGAAAGTGCAGTTTCAGTGAAGTGCACTTTCGTGTTAGTGGGCATCTACTACCGGATTTCGAAATAGTGTAATTTCGATCTCCAGTAGTAGACCCATAGATATATATATATATATATATATATATATATATATATATATATATATATTTTTTTTTTTTTATTTATTTAATGGCATGTTTTACCTTTTCAGTGGAGGCCCAGGGAGAAAAGTTCCATTATACAGACAACATGGACATCATTTGCATTGTTTCTTCATCTGCAGTCAGTTTCTTTCACGAGAAACAGTTCTATAACTCAGAAATCCTTGACATCAGCAACATAATTTACAGTTTTGATTAAAATAACAGTTGCATTGGTTGTATATGAATACATTATTTTAACCACAGGGAAGTGTATGCAGTGTAATATCACCAGTGTGCATGGATTGTCAGGCTTTATGTAAGAATAGTTGTTACATTAAAGACTTGTTCAAAAACGTAGGAAGATAAGATAAAGAGTTAGAGTAGCCTAATGAAAGGAAGGAGAGAAGAAGGCACAAGGATGATAACTCAGATGCAATGACAGAGGAAGGTATAGTTGTGATAATAGTACATTAAGTTTTGTGCAGCAGAGAGTTATGGCACAAATTCATATAGCCATATTAGTTCCAGATTATATATCCCCACATAACCCTTGGGAGCCAATACCCATCAAATTTTATTACAAACCATGGCTCGGCTTTAAATGACCATTGGGTCAATAACCTAGTATTCTACTCTGATACTGTGATATGCTCATCAGATAAGACTGGTTATAAATTAAATCTTGATATTTTAAATGAATTTGCCAGTGCAACGGATGATTTTGTGACCATTTCACAAGACAGGTTGTTGCTCTCTGTACAGTTAAGTTACTGCATTACTCGCTGTCATAACACGTTTTACTGCATAAAAATGTAGACAATAAAAAATAGTATTTAAGGAGCACTAGAGGGCAGTACATAACAATAACTGGGCAAAGTAGTGCTATTTGATTCATTAATTAACAGCGTCTCTTTTAAATCTTATGATATTCTAATCTTTAATAAGCTTGAAATCCGTATATATACATTTAGATAAATATTGATATATTTAAACACACACACACACACACACACACACACACACACACACACACACACACACACACACACACACACACGCACACACACGCACCTGTTCTGAGATGGTGAGGTTTGACAAGATGTAGATCAGTTGCGTATAGGTTCACTTTCAAAGTCTCATCAGCTTGTACCTGTATCCCCATGGAGTATGCACCACAGTCAAGAAACACAAGCCAGTAACAGAGGACATTCTACTTGGCCTTGTAGTTGTGGCAATTAGTTAAGATAAAAAGCGTAATATGTTTAAATTTATGTAGGTATAGGTATATACTCAAAATGGGGAGCAAAAGGATATATACGATTTACAGACGCACTGTAAGATTATGTGAACTACTTCTTTCCATTTACATTTTTTTTTTGTCATTTCTTCCCAGAGTCAACGCTATTTTTACAAAGGGTTACGGACCCACTGCCACTCCCAGACTAAATAGTTAGGAATCTGCACACTTGCCACACATTTGGAAACTCCAGTCAAAATATCACCACGGATAAACATGTTGTGTTTCTTCCGTGCAATCCATTCAGTTTGTACAAATCAGCCAATAGCAAAAAGAGAACTGCTAAGCAATAACTACCAGGTGTCATATCTAGTAAACCATGAACATTGAAAAGAAATGTAGTAGCACTGAATATGAAAAAAATATATATTTTAAGTGAAAACAAAATCTCAGATTTAGTGTTGCTGCATTATCTACATTTGTAGTCTTCGTTCTTTCAGCTCAGGTAAAACGTCTGGATGCCACTAAAAGTCTGATGTTTAATTCTTTAGGGCCGAATCATTTTACTCATTTTGTGTGAACATGTCTTAAAACTCAGCAAAGGATAGTATATTTACTGCAAAAGCTCTTTCTAAAAAATTCTCAGTAACTTCATTTCATAACTTGCACCTCACTTATTCTTTTTCCTGTGAGGAGCACAGGTATGAGAACCTCCCCCACCCCCACCCTCACAGCCTGACAGCCAATAATAGGACAGCAAATTTGCAAGGAGGTGGGACCTAGTTGATGTAGAAGGCTTTTCAGTAACTGTGCTCTTTAGGAAACAGCTAATGAGAGAAGCTGTAACACAAAGCTGTCTAAAGTAGCTACAGGATGTCCCAGCTTTCTGTGATTATCACTCTGACACTAGCATGCTGGACATGTAAGAGTTTTAATTATATTCTACTCTATTTTTGGAACTGTTTTGTGATTATGTATTTCTTCAGTTCAGTTTACAGTGAACTTCAAATGTTGCATTTTCTTTGTTGTAACTTGCTTGTAGGTTCCAGTGCACTGAGCCTGACACAACCACCTTCTCAGACATCATCTGTTGGTGATACAGTCACCCTCACATGCACTGGGGAAGGAGATATGAGTAAAGTGTACATATACTGGTACCAGCAGAGACATGGGAATGCCCCTCGGCTTATTATGTATAAGGAGAAGGAGAGACCTTCCGGAATCCCAGATCGGTACACTGGCACTGGGACTAGCAGCTCCAGTAATACAGCCAGGCTCACCATCACCGGTGTTCAGGTAGAAGATGATGCTGATTATTACTGTCGAATGTGGGATAACAGCACTAAAGTACACAGTGATACATCTAGATGTGAAACTGAGACAAAATATGTTGCTTCCTCAAGTGTGACAGTGCAGATAGAATAGTCAAAGACTATTCAATAAACAAGGCATTATTTTAACCTTTAACTCAAATGGGGGGAGGTTAGCATAATGGTTAAGGGGTTTGCCTTACCAGCACATGGTCCAGAGTATGATTCTCACATTGGGTAATTGGCTAGGCTTAAAAAATGTCCTACAAGGGCAGTTAGCCTAGTACTAGTTTATGAACCTATAATTCATATGTTACTTTTAATAGCTACTAGCAAATGAGTCATGGGTTTTAAATTATCTTTGTAGCTTCAATGCTTTAACAAAAAAATATTTATGCATTTTTGATGAGTGGTCTTAAAAGTAGGAACTTAAAATCATTTGTATTGCAACATTTCCACAAACTATCAGAAAGTAAACTATAAAATTATGGATACCCATAATAATGAACCCTCATGACCATAGACTTCATAATATTATTTTTTGAGAAATATGTGTGTCTGTGTTTGCAATTTTATGTACTTTTCTATATATATTTTTTGAACACTTGCACAGTGTACTAGTAAACTGTCCAGTGGGACTTAATTTTACTGACATGGTGTTCAGCTGTCTATCAGAGTCTATTGAGAATTCCACCTACCAGAGATATAAAATATCTCATTCCCTCTCTCTGCAGCTCAGCTGTCCCTCTCTCTGCTCAGCTGTGTGGATGCAAATGCATCACTGGAATAACTATCAGATATAGTGAAGCAAGCGGTATGATGACATCATAATACAGGGCACATTTATACACCTCACATCGGTTATCTTGCCTTAAGTTTTACCATAATCTCTCACTTTGTCTGATGTCCAGTAGAGAACGGATTGGCAGCATACAGTGCCCACATGATTTATGAAATCAAAATGTACTCAGAAACTAACCTGAAGTGTGTTTCTGATAGCAAACCTTTACAAGTATCACATGGGTTCCTCAGCAGAACATGGATTCCACAGCTAAACATCTTGCTCTTAATCCCAGAAACTAGTTTACATATTGAATAACATTACCATATACTAGCACTATATAACATCTTGCCCTTAACCATGGAAAATACCCTAGGAGACACCTGTTAAAACTGAATCCTTAATCATAAACAGCCCACCCTAATACAGGAATGGACAAAATAAATATGCAATTTCCAAATGTATCTGTGGCCAGCTTGGTAAATATTTTTTCATCCTAAGGCAATGTAGCAGTTGGCTCATGTTCTCAGTGAACCAGTTAATCATTAAAGAAAATAACATGACATGTGAGAGATGCAAATAAAACTTCCTTGGAGGCAGAAATCTTGCATACAAATGAAGTTGCCAAGAATATCCACGGTACATCCATCACACTCACCATTCACCACTCTCACAGATTGTCTTAAGCTGAGGCACTTAAAAAAAAAAAAAAACTTTTCCAAATCTCAAAGAACTCCAAAGCCACCTAATAGCAACACTTCTCCTCAGCAATCACTAAAACACACACCGAAAGCAACACTAAACATCTCATATAAGCCTACACTCAAATGTCCCCCAAGAGAAAATTCCATAAGACAAGCATATACTTACATAATACTCTTGTCATTAGGGACACCATTGTTTGACACACAAATGCTCCACTCACCAGGTTAGGCAAGGAAAAGATAATGGTTAGTTGCCTACTTGTAGCTAAGATCTGCAATGTAACGCACACACTCAAGTTGCTGCACCCCGGGAACCAATATGGTTCTATCATAGTCCATGTAGGTGTAAATGACCTGAGACACACCTCACTGGACTACATGAAAAGGGACATAATGGATCTCTCAGAATATATGCCACAGACAGGTATGGGCCTTGCATTGAGCAGCATTCTACCTTAGCAAGGATGATGCCACAGTATGTGTATAAAATGGCTGATTTTAATAATTGGCTTAGTTTCTGGTTTCACTCAAGGAGGTCAGTATGGGCGGCCAGGGTCAACAGAACACATTTCTTTGCCAAGAATGGATTGCACCTGTCCCCCTAGGCTTTTGGATATTGGCTAAAACATTATCCACCCCTAAGATCCTTTTTAAAACAATGCCAAAAAGACAAAGGTACCAACACAGTGAAAAAGTCTCCAAGCAACCTTAACGTGTTACTGCTTAATGCCTAAACAAAAAAATCCACACACTTTAAATACTCCTCACTCTGGAGAATGTAGACATCTGTGCCATTACTGAGACTTTGTTTAAAGCCATGGAAAGTACTCTGGCAGTGAAAGACTACAGTGTTTTCCATACATTTAGACCAACAACAGTACAAACTGGAGCCAAAGGTGGGGGTTTCTCAATATTTGTTAGCAACAAACATACCTCCATGTTGGTAAACAGGCTGATACCTTAAAGCTCATTTACATGCAAATCACCAGAGATAAGGTCCCTCACCATATCATGGATAGCTACAGGTCACCAGATATGCCTCTAAAGTCTCACAACTCTTACCTAAATGTACTAGAGAAGCTCACCATCTAATTGAATACCCTATTTATGGATTACTTTAACTATCCCTCAATAGACTTGGTAACTTACACTGCCTCAAACTCACAGGTACAATGCTTCCTGGACTTTATTAATAAAAACACCTAGGAACAGATAGTGTATATTCCAGTCATAGGATCAAACATATGTGGACACCTAAGAAACATGTTTTTACACCGGGGTTACCCACATGAAATGTTAGACACTATTATAGAAGAAGTGTCGTGTAAGCGTCAGTGTCATTTTTATAAACCAATCTTGAATAGAGAACTGGTTCTTATGAATGACACTGAATCCTTGAACACAGACTTAGTAAATGTCCACACAAGTAAGCATCCTTCTGAATGTTTTGGTGTTACATTCATAACAACATACAGTCTCAATAGTAGTGACTGTGTTCAGGCACTACATAAAAATTGGGACTTACTCAAAAAGGACAACACAGTACACCAAAAACTTGGTAATCACCCATTGGTTGTTTATAGAAAGGCAAAAAACCTCAAAGCCCTCCTTGAATGACATAACATTAAAAAAACAATGACAGCTGGCATGTTTAAATGCCAGGCGTGTAATTTTTGTCAATACACCTTGGAATCCAATAGATTTAAAGTTCACGATTACGAATATAAGTTGAACCTAAGAGCTAACTGTAATTCAAGAATGGTGATCTATTTAGCTATGTGCCAAACCTGTACAGCTTTCTACGTGGGCAAAACAGAACGACGCCTACGTGACCGCATTTATGAACATACTTGTGCGATCAGGAAGCAGAAACTTGACAATGCACTAGCAAAACATATTTCAGTTTATCCCAACCATATGTTTAAATTTCTGATTATTGACCAAATCACACAGGACTTCAGGGGTGCTCCTCTCTCACTTAAGTTAGAAGAGCGAGAGTTGTTTTGGCAAATTAGACTCAACGCATACAGTTCACCAGGTCTGAATGAGAACTGTTCTTTAAGTAGTGTTCTTAAACTTAGGAGCCTCAATAGGTAGGCTGTATCAGGTTACCTTCCACACTAGCACAACGCAGTTATTCTAATGCTTTTGAGCACCTTGGTTCAGTGACCTTGTGTGTATTTTTTGCTGAGTATTTTTTGCTGAGAATTTGTAGTTTTATCTCGATACATTACTTATTACCAATTATGTTTAGCACACTTGATGTGCTTCAATATATACAGTTTAGTGCACTAACACAGGTATTTGTATTAACTCAGTTTTATAAACACCAGCGGAGTTTTTATGCACTTGTAACTATTATTTTTTTGCCTTACTAGCTTAGTAGTAGGCTAGATATTCACATTTTTTATAGACAACGCTAGTTGTACTTTTAGTCTGACTATTTGGATTTTTAGCTTTTATTTTAAAAGCAGTTTTTAGTCTAGTTGTGTTCTCAAATAGGGCGTGTTTCGTAAGTCAGCTTTCACTTTAAGTAGTTAATTGACTTTGCAAGTATTAGCCCAGAGAGTATTTAAACTGTGACTTTTTGTTTTACTTGATCTGAAGAAGTTTGTTTATTGGAATAAACGAAAAGCGCTTTATCACTTCGTTTTGTGCTACTGCGTGGTTTCTTCTCTACTTTGTTTTCCAGTAGTCTGTTTTGCCTGTTCAGTTTATAGGATCAAACATACTGGATCTAGTACTCACTAACATGGGAGAGAGTTGCACCCCACCCCCACCCCCACCCCCACCCCCATGTCACATCCTCAATAGTGAGGTAAGGTCAGACAGATCACAAAGCCTCTCATTTGAAGTAAAAATCAACTCAGAAAATCCAGATAAATTAGCAACAGTTAGGAACTATACAAAGGCAAACTACTTCCTAGTAAGTGACAGTTTGTCAAAATTTACACTTACCTATGTGGAATTATTCACAGATTCCCTACATAGACATGTGATTGGCTGCATAGAGGCTGCTGTACGTACCAGGAGTAAACCCAAACCAAACACTAAAAGCAAACTCCATTGGCGGAATCCTCACCTAAACAGGATATATAATAAAAGAAGAAAACTCATGGATAAAATGAGGAACAGCAACTCCTTCTAAGATAAGTGCTCTCTTATACAACTAAACAAGAAACTAAGAGGTCTAATTAAGTCCAGCTAGGCCAACTACTAGGTCAGGTTAGCCTTGCAGGCTAAGGACAATCATAAGGCCTTCTTCAGCTATGTCTGAAACTTTAACACTAATACACAGTAGTGTGCTGAACTGGTGGTGAAGAATACCATCTTCACTGATCAGGGTGACATAGCAAATCTACTGACAGATAAAGTCAGCTTAATCTTCACCTCCCATTCAGTATACTTCTCCCAAATATTAGCATGGACCAGGTTGTGGCAGCACTCACTAAAGCCAAGAACACCATCTCTATGGATCCAAAAAACATCCCCAGTTGCCTCCTGAAGAGTCTAAAACATGATTTATTAGGACCACTTGAGGCACTCTTCAACTATAGCTTCAAAGCAGGCTACATTCCAAGTGAACAGTGATCTGTAACAGTCATGGCACTCCACAAGGGGATCATCAACTGAACCAGGGAACTATAGACTCATCAGTCTAACAAGCAAGCTATGGAGTGAATTATCATGGAAATGATAAAAAAAGACATTGGCAACCCAAAGACACTGGACCCATCCCAAGATGGCTTTGTAAAAGAAAACGTCATGCCTACCTAAGCTGGTAGACTTCTTTAAGAGCTTCAACAAGGTAATGAATGAGAGTAAAACAGTGCATACTGCATATCTTCACCTGGCTGAAGCATTTGATACACTACCCCACTCAGGCATTATTGACAAGCTTTCTGGGCTAGGCATAGATACCTACATAACCTTCTGGATTGCTGGCTGGCGCTCAGACAGGATCCAAGAAGTCAAGGTTTGTGAGACAACCTCCACCAAGGGACCAGTCACCAGCAATAAAATCCAGGGCTCCATGCTGAGCTTGGTCCTGTTTAGCATCTACTTCTCAGATGTCAAGGCTAATGTTCAAGGCCTTTGGCTCACCAAATTCACAGATGACTATAAATTGTGAGCTATTTTAGATTTTCCCCAAGACACCAACATCTTGCAAGAGGGTTTAACACAATCAAATGACTGGTACCAAAGCCATTGCCTAAAACTCAATGCCAAAAAAATGCATTATAATGCCCTTTGGGAAACCATTAACCTAAGTTAATTACTCCATTGATAAAACACCCCTAATACTCAACTCATTAGTAAGGGATCTAGAAACATTTGTAGACAGCAGCCTGGCCTTCCAAGGAAGTTATACTACCATTCTACTCAGCCCTTATCAGACCTGTCACTCAGTGCAGTGCCCCCTTTGGTAGGTATCTAACCAGACACGTCAACGCCTTACAAAGCTCTCTTACCAGGAGAATTTAGGGCAGGAATACCCTTTTCTACACTGATCAGTTAAAGGCTCTGTCTCTGTATTCACTGTCCTACATGCTGCTGAGAGGGGATCTTTGCCTTGTTTACAGGGCTTTCTCTGACCAAGCTGTGATGGATCTGTTGCACATGCAAAATACAAACAGCACCAGAAACACTAGATCCGGGGATCTAAACTTTGCTTGTGACATAAATAGAAAATGCTGAATAAACAGAAATATGTCCCAAAGGATCCCTGTGCTATGGAAAAGGTTCCCCATCCATGTAAATCAGAGTTCAACCCTAATCCTATTCAAATGAAAAATTGACAGTTGGATGGGAAATCATACATTTATCCACCAATCTAGCCCCAATTTCCTTTATGAACAGAGGTAGCCAATACGAAATATATTATCGTAACTAACCCCCCCACACACACACACACACACACAAATCCTTAGTTACCTTCCCAGTAACATGCCACCCCCCAGTATAGATGCCCATGATATTCAGGACCTAAATTGTTAGAGGGCACAGCTAGGCTTTTAAGGGTCATGGTGGTCATTAGACTAGTACCAATGTATGTGGTTGGCATATAGTGATGCCACTGCTGTTTCTGCAGTCCAGAATTTATTCGTATCATATATAAACATCTGCCTATCTATCTGTCCATCCATTTTTTAAATCACTTATCTTATAGGTGATAGTAACCTGAGGCAGATAAATCAGACCTCCCTATTTTCATCATACTTGTCCTGCTCATCATTTGGGATCTTAAGTAGTTCCTTCAAGCTAAGAAACATAATCTCTACAACATGCCCTGGATAAGCCTCAAGGCCTCTGTTCAGTGGTCAGTGCCTGGTTCATCTTTATGCAGGAGGCACCCATGGAATATCTTCATAAAATGCACAAATATCCCCATCTGACTCCTTTCAATATACAACAATTTGTGTACTCCTTATATCCTCCTAGATTTGCTGAGCTCCTACTTCTATCTACTCTGGAAAGAAACCTCATTTCTACTGCTTGTATCTACAGTCTTATCACTATATAAAGCTTATAATCATACATAAGAAGTAGTGATCAGTAAATAAACTGGCAGCTTTGCCCTGCGGTTCATGTCATGCTTCACCGTCCAGCTCCTTATTAATCTCTTGATCCCTTTATCTTTGTTTAAACTGCTTTCATGAGATAGCTACTTCTGCCTCATATGGAGAGAGAAGTCCACTATCTTTTACGAGCAAGCCGTCACCTCTGATTTACAGGTGCTCATTTTCAACTTCCTCATCACACTCATTAGTAAGCTGGTCCAGTACATTTTGGAAATCACTGTCAGCTGGTGCCATCATCTGTAACAACAAAGGTGCATCTTTCACTTACCCATAATTAGATACACTCCAGACTTTGGCTGTGCCTTGAAATCCTATCTAGGAGATTCAGAAAGAAGGCAAGAGTCAAGATATACCTTTGGTGGAGTTCTGTATCCGTCTTTAGCTAGAGAATGTTCACACAATTTCCCATTCCAAATACATGACTTGGGCGTTAGTTCCCTCAAAATATTTCAGACTACACAGCCATATACCTTTTCCAGGTTTACAGTATATGCAAAGACAGTACTGGCAAAGTCCCATGACCATTCCAATATATGATCAAGAGCAAGTAGATGATCATCTGGGTAGATCAGACTATGTGATATACCTTTAAGAAGTATTCCGGTCAGTGGGAACATGCATATATGTACAGAGCCCGCGCAAGCAAGAGTGCCTTTTTGAGTGAGCAGCCAGTGTGAGAGCATACATGTTTGCAGTCAGTCAGTTTTTTAGTTTAAGTTCAATGTCCCTGCAATCCATCCTGATGTGTCTGTGTATAATAAAACACTTCAATGAACAACCAAGCCTCATAGTCTTCTTGATAAACATAAGATGAGTGAGATGTGCCAGAATGGGATCCAGAGTCGCACCCATGAGGCAACTGGTTAAAGCTGGAGGAATATACAGGAGTGGATCATCCCTACTGCTCAAACAACTCACAAAATAGGCCAGAAACAAATTCCAGCTGGTAAAACTCACTTAAATAATTTATTTCACTACAAATAAATAACAAAATGTTCAAAATGTTCAAAATGAATTTCTTTTCAAACAAAATGTCCAAAACTGTGACATATTGATAAAAACATACAAAATAATTATGAAAATGTTTGAAATAATATTTGAATCACATAAAATGTACAACAACCACATTTTTTCACTGTGTACTACTTTTTCACATTAACTAAAGCTATTCAAATGTGCAAAGTGTTTGCTTGTGTGTGCAGTATTACAGTGCAGTTATTTTGCAAAGTACAGTTATTTCTAAGAATATTTTGCTGAGTACAGTCTTTTGAAGAGCTTATTGTGCATTTGAATATTATTACAAGTACCTGGTGGGTGTGCATGTTTGTAGATAGTTACAAGAGTCAAGATTACATTCTGTCTTGCTATACATTGTGGGCATAGCATAAGGATTTCACAGACCCACACTGCTTGTGTTTGATAACAATATTGCAGAAAACTGGAGAGTGTTTGAGCAGGAATACAATATTTTCATACAGGCAATCTGACAAAGATGCAAATACTAAAGAATCTATTCTGCTTAATTTAGCTGATTCAGAGGCCATTGAAAGAGAGCGTTCATTTGTGTATGCTCCAGCTAGCTGTGTTTGCAGGGGAGGGAGAAGACCAACATATTGTGGTACTGACTGAAATGTGGGAAGACCCTGAGTGCTTAAAATTTAGAGAGCTGTGTAACCCCCAAAAGAATATTACAATGGAAATACAGTTATTTTACACATGGGATCAAAAGCCTTGTGAAATTATTGCTGCATATATAACCAACTTGAGAAATAAGGCTAACACGTGCAGATTTAGTGATATGATAGATGAGTTGATAAAGGACAGGCTTATGTGTGTGGTATTAAGAATAACACGGTGGGAAAGATTTTGCTTTGAGACAGTGATTTGGCTTTAAATAAGGTCATTAAGATTTGTCAGATATACAAGCTTACAGAAAGGCACACAAGCATGTGTACAAATGAGAAGAGCTGTGGAAGGCACAGTAACAAAGTTCATGTAGATAGTATGGAGCATGTGGTTAAAAGAAATAAGCTCAAGCACATGGCAGCTAGTGAGTCCTGCAGTAGTCCCTGGGAAACCATGAGCCTTTCTAGCAAGTTCCAAGTCAAGCTGTGTAAAACAGACATGCTCAGCACAGGGGTGACTCAGCAAACCCATAGCAAATCCTTTAGTTAACAGTCGTAATTGTGGTGGCAATCATGAACCCAAACAACAAAAGTGCTTAGCTTTTGGTCAACAGTGTCATTCTTGCAATAAGTAGAATCATTTCAAAAGCTTTTGTAAATTAAATAAGGCACATTCTTTTATTGAAAGAGGGTATTCCAAGAGGCAACTTGATCAGTTAGACAGCAGTGACCCTAATTTTTATGTTGATGGTTTGTCTGTGCTTGGTGAAACAGTTAATGCAGTAGATTTGCGGGCAAAGAATGACATTTTTTGTACTGTTTGGATTAATGGTAGTCCCATAGAGCACAATATAGATACTGGCTCAAAGTACAATGTTATGTCAGCAGAACATTTGCTAGATTAAAAGCTACAGAACATCTTGATTTGACAAAGTGTGTGAAGCTTGTTGCTTATGGTGGTGAAGAAATTCAAACCAAAGGCTCAGTAGTGCTTTCATATTACTCTGCTGGGAACAGCTATGACTTGCAGTTTTACATAGTCAGGAGACGTGCAGTCATTATTAGGCCTCAGAGACAGTTTGACAATGGGACTCTTTTCACTTAATAAGGAAGTCCACCATTTAAGCCTGCATGACAACAGCTCAAATTTTGCTCAAACTATTTTTTTCTGAGTATGCTGATATTTTTGCAGATAAACTAAGCAAGTTACCAGTTGTGTGCTCTGTGATGTTAGACCCAGAGATCAGCCCAATTGTCAGACCAGCACGGAAAGTTCCAGTAGCTATGCAGAACAGAATTAAAGCTAAGTTAGACAAAATGATGCAGCTAGGAGTAATTTGCCCAGTAGAAGAACCTACTGAATGGGTATCCTACATAGTAGTAGCTCACAAGAAAAGCTCAGATGATATCAGAATCTGTATTGATCCAAGAGATTTGAGAAAAGCATTAAAATGGCCTCATCATCCAATGTGCAAAGTTGAAGAGGGTGCCACCCTCATGCCAAATGCCACTGTTTTTTTCTGTCTTAGATGTGAAGTGTTAATTTTGGCAAATTGTGCATGACCAAAAATCTTCGTTGCTGACCACTTTCAGTATACCATTTGGAAGATACAGATTTCTGAGAATGCCATTTGAAATAAATTCTGCCAGTGAAATCTTTCAGTGTGCAATGGAGCTAATTTTTTCAGGCTATCCATGAACTATTATAGTAGATGATTTTCCAATAGGAGGCAATGGTGAAGTTGAACATGACAGAAACCTCAAGAAAGTTATGGAAAGAGCACGTGAAGTGAATCTTAAGCTACATCCTCCGAAGTGCAAATTCAGGATATGAGAAGTTACTTATGTATGTCACTTGTTTACCAGATCCTTCTAAGCAAACAGTTATTCTTAAGATGCCAGCTCCAGATAATGTTCAAGCCCTCCAGATTTTCTTGGCATGGTCAACTATCTTGGCAAGTTCATTCCAGATTTAAGCCATCTTTCAGCATTGCTGTGAGAGCTGACATGCAAAGATGTAATTTGGTCATCATCAGAACAGCACGAAAGAGTATTTGATGCCTTGAAACAGAAAATTGCTAGTCCACCGTCTCTTAGCTACTATGATGTTCACAAGCCAGTTACTTTTCCCTGTGATGTTTCTAAAGTTTGGTCTAGATGCAGTCATTCTTCAAGAGGGTAGACCAATCACCTATGCTTAAATAAGTCGTACCCCAAATGAGATGTAGTATGCCCAGGTCGAGAAAGAGCTTTTGGACATTGTGTTTGCATGTTCAATGTTCCATGATTATATCTATGTCCGACCTATCCAGATTGAAACAGATCACCAATCTTTGGTCACTATTTTGAGAAAGCGTATGCATACAGCTCCTGCCAGATTGCAACGTGTGATGCTCAGATTGCACAAATATAATTTCAGTCTTGTTTACACAAAAGGCAAACTTCTTAATCTTGCTGATACTTTATCCAGATCACAGAGAAAAAACACAAAACAGCTTAACAGTGAACAACTTGATTTTGAGGTCATGGAAGTGAGACATTTTTCTTCCTCACATCTTGATTATCTCAGAACTTACAAAGCATAAGATTCAATTCTCAAAAAATAAACCTCTCTATCAGTCGAGGATGGCAGTTAAAGAAATCTTGTTTACCAGTAGAAGTGCCACCATAGTTTCTCTACAGGGATGAGATTTTGTCAGATAATGGTGTCATCATGAATGGTCCTAAAGTGATTGTTCCAAAGTCCTTGCAACAAGAGTACATTAAGATCTTGCATTGTGGCCACTCAGGAACTGATTCGACCAAAAGAATGGCAAGAAATCTAGTATTTTGGCCTTCTATGTCAAGAGATATTGAGAAAGTATTTTCATCTTATTCAGTATGTAATAGTACAAAGCCGCATCAACAGAAAGAACCACTTCATTTAAGCCAGATTCCTGAACTACCTTGGTCGCCACTCGCCACAGATATATTTGAGTGGAATGGTCAGCATTACTTGGTGATAGTAGACTCTTATTCAAATTGGTTCAAGATTGACCTACTTCCCAACTTAACTTCCAGAACTGTGATTACTGAGCTGAGACATCATTTTATTCTGTCCAGGGTAGTCCACACAAAGTTATTTCTAACAATGGTGCACAATTTACAATTCATCAGTTCAAAAAATTTGCAGAAGTGTGGAACTTTGTTCATATTACAAGTAGTCCTGTATACCCTCAGTCAAATGGCTTGGCTGAACATACAGTTCAAAGTGCAAAACAGCTGTTAGAGAAATCCATATGTGACAAAACTGATGTGTTTCTAAACTTGTTGAACCTCAGAAATATTCCTCGTGATAATCATCTTGGTTCACCTGCCCAACATCTTATGTTGAGACAAACCAGAACTATCTTACCTATCAGCAGTAATCTGTAGGTTCTATGTGTTAAAAACAACAAAGCAGTAAGAGCCCAAATGTTGAAAAAGTATTTGTCCCAGAAATCTTACTATGATAAATACAGCAAACCACTTTGTTCTTTACAAAAAGTTGAGATAGTGAGGATGCAGACGTCAAAAGGCTTTGATCGGATTTGTGAAAAGTTTGTGTCAAGAACCAAGATTGTACATTGTGGAATCACAAGGAATGGAATTTAGACAAAATCAGAAGCATTTGTTACCAGTGTCCGAACCACTGTTACAGCATGTTGCCTGCGACAAAGACTCTAGTTCTCAGAGTGACTTGTCCAATGTTCCTGTTCCGGAGGACATTCCATTAGAATTTCCTGTTCCTGAGAAAATCACTGAGACTCCCTAAGTAGAACATTCTCCAGTGACTGTCCCTGTTGCTAAACCCAGTTCTAACCATTATGTCACAAGGTCAGATTGCATCTTGAAACCTTTTCCAGATACGCGGCAACGTAGACATGACTGTTTTCTTTAATTATTGTCTGTATAATTGCATACCTATTGTAATGTCTTTGCTACAATAACACAGCTCGGAAAAGATGGAGAATGTATATCAGAGTGTGTGATATACCTTTAAGAAGCATTACAGTCAGTGGGCATGTGCATATATGTGCTGAGCATGTGCAAGCAAGAGTACCATTTTGAGTGAGCAGCCAGAGTGAAAGCATGCATGTTTGTAGTCAGTCAGAGAGTTAGGCAGTTCATTTAAGTTCAATATTACTGCTATCCATCCTGATGTGTTTGTATATAATAAATTACTTAAATGAACACCCAAGCCTCATTGTCTTCTTGATGCACATAAGACAAGCAACAATCTGTTCCATGAGTGGGATGAAATTTGCATTGTTACTCCTGAATTAGAGGCTCGGGTATTGTAAGAAGCCACCTTTCCAGCTTCCTGTCATATGTTTTCCTAGGAAGATTGAGAAGTATGATCCTTCCATAGCTGCAACACATCCTCTTATCCTAATTTGACCTCAACAATAGAAACATTCCCACTTCCTCAAGATGCTTCTGACATTGTTCATAGGTTCATAGGTAGGTACTAGGATATTGGCCATAGGGCCTATACAAGCCTAGCCAAAAAGGTACCTTGGCTTTTGCCACCCAAGAAAATTATTTTCCTGTGCCTCTGTCGAGCAGAGCCATAGAGGTGATCCCCAGGGTGAATTTCCTATTTCCCATTTCCCATCCAATCATCAACATTTGTCTTGAAAACTGCTAATGAGGAGCTTTGTTTGATATAGATATATAGTTTGTTCCAGAGTATGGGAAGTCTCTGGGTCAGGAATCTATCCCTCTAGTATGTTCTGTTTATTGTGGTGACAAAGTTTAGGTCCCTAGAGCATGTAGCTTGGAGGGATTGGGATTTCTTTAAGTGGAGCATGTCCAACAGCTCTGGGTTTGACATAACTTTGTATGTTAGGCAGAGATCACCTCTGAGTAGGAGATATGCGATGGAGTAAAGCTGGAGTTTTTTGAGACAGTCTGCCTAGGGTATCTGTAGGAGGCCAGTAATCCTCTCTGTGAGGTATTTCTGCGGCCTTTCCAATTGTTGTAGATGTCTTGTGAGGTACATACCAAAAAGGGAGTTGTACTCTATAATGGGTCTAATGAGTGACGAGTACAGGGGAACAATAACCTCTATTTTCCTGGATGAGAAACCTTTTGTGATGAGGTGTGCCACATAGAAGGATTTTCTGACTACTGTGGCGATGTGATTATCAAAGGAGAGACTACTGTCCACCTGTGTTCCAAGGTGTCTTATAACACTTTCGGTGTTAAGCAGACTACCACCTATGTGGTAGCTCATGGGTACAGAGTTTTTACCAAAGGGGATGACAATGCAATTTTTTGGCACTGAGCTTGAGGCCATGGCTTTGACACCAGGCATCTGTCTCAGTGAGGCCCTTTTGTTGGATGTCAACATCGTTAGGTGTTTCAATTATGGCGCCTAGTTTGCAGTCATCTGTGAACTGAATTAGCCAAAGACCTTCTGTGTTAGCCTGTACTTCAGAAAGGTAGATACCAAACAGGAGAGGACCCAGGAATGAACCCTGTGGTACTCCACTTATCACTGGTCTGGAGTCGGATTTGGAGTCTGCTACTTTCACAGTGTGGGTTCTATCAGTGAGCCAGCTGGCAACCCATCTTGTGACATATGGATTTATACTTGGTTTAGTGAGTTTATCTATAATTCCAGAGTGGGGGATGGTGTCAAAAGCCTTGGTGAGGTCTAAAACCACCTTACCCTCGTCTGCGGCTTTGGTGACTGCTTCAAAGAAGTCATTCAGGTTTAGGAGACATGATGTGCCTTTTACAAACCCGAACTGGGTGGGGTCCAGATTTAGAGATTACCAATGTCTTTGTTCATAAGTTCCATGATGATAAGTTCCATGGCCTTGCAGACCAGGCTCATTAGGCTAATGGGGCGGTAGTTCCCGGGGTCCTTGGTTGCTTCCCTTTGTAGAGTGGGATAACTGTCACTGTGCGCCATTCAGTGGGCACAAAGCCTGAGGTAAGGATATGATTGAACATGGTGCTTAGGTGGGGTGCCAGTTCATTCTGCAGTTCATATAGAAGCAAGCCTAGGATGTTGTCAGGTTCCATGGATGCTGTGTTCTTGGCTTTGGAGAGTGTGATTTTTACTTGTGCAGCCGTGATTACAGGAACTTTGCATTCTTCTGGTATAATGATGGGCCCTTTAGGGGGTGGGGGGGGGGGTAAAGTTAGCACTGAACCTATCTGCCAGGATGTTGGAAATATCAGTTGGTTCTGTATATTTAGTGCCATTTTGCTGTAACTCAGAGCAGATTTGAGTGTTGCCATTGAGATTCTTGACATAGCTATAGAATGCTTTGTGGTTGTCTTTAGAATCAGTGGCGATTTTGTTTTCATAACTAGCTTTGGAGGATTTTATGAGGGATCTCAGCTTCTTACTGAGGCTGACCAGGGAGTTCTTCCAGTCATGGGATTTTACTCTTTTTTGCAACAGTTTCTTCCTTCTGTTGTAGAGTTTGTTTATGGCAGGGGATCACCAAATTGGCTTCCTTTTTTTGGAGGATAGCATCTTGGTTCTGTTAGGGATAGCATAATCCATGCACTCGTGTAAGTGCTTATAAAGTGCATCTGTGTAGGATTCAGCAGTCGTACCTCTATTGTCTATCTGCATGGGTGTCATGAAGTTTGCCACTTTTGTCTTAAGAAGAGTGAAGTTGGCTTTGGAGAAATTTTTTATAGTGGTTTCCCTAATGGGGGTTTGCGGCAGGATGTGGACGTCTAGGCTTATTAGCTTGTGGTCGGATCTGACCAATGAGGAACTGACCTATGTTGTGGAACATTGGTCACACATGTTTGTAATGACCAGGTCTAGGATATTGCTGACCCTGGTGGGGGTGTGGATAAATTGATCCAATGCATTGGAATTTATGAATTCCAGAAAATGTTGAGCAAAAGAGTTGGTACATGAGTAGTTTTCCCAGTTAATGGTGGGGGTAGTTGAAATTGCCCATTATTAGGGTGTTGGGTTGTACCCTAATATTTTCCAGTGTATCAAGAAATGAGGAGTGTGAATCCTGGGGCATGGTGGGGGATCTGTAGCAATTTACAATTTGGATTGCGATCTTGCCCAGAGTTAGTTGGACTTGGATAATCTCGGATGCATTATGCTGAGCAACTAGCCTGGAGGTGTGGATATCCTAAATGAATATGGACATGCCTCCATCTTTAGTGTTTCGGTCCAGGTTAGGTGGTCAAAAGGTGTGGTATGAATTATAGCCTGGTAATGCAGGGCTGTTCTCTGTAGCCTTGAACCAGGTCTCTGTCACTGCACAGATGTCGATGTTCTCCATTTTAAGAAGTGCCTTGAGTGACTGCATTTTGAGGTATAGACTTCTAGCATTGAGTAGCATTACCCTCAGATTTTGCTTGCTTGTACCTGTTACAGTGGTGAATTTGTCATTTGAACCTTGCCTAAAAAAGGCACTATAGGGGTGGCAAGAGCCTTAGCCAGTATCCGGAATCCCAAGGGTGACAGGTGCAGGCCATCTCTGGCAAAGTATCGTGGTCTGTCTATTATGTCATCCCAGTCAGACAGATACTGGATCCCCTTAGAATGACATCAGAAGCTTAGTCAATTGTTGAAGTCAATCATTTTGTCCTTGTACTGTGGTATCATTCTGGGTGATAGCAGGATGCTACTCAGGGCTAGGGTCATACCTGCCTGGGCTACAAGATCAGAGAGCTCCTCCATGTCTCTTTTCATGTAGTCCAGGGAGGTACGTCTCAGGTCATTCACACCAACATGGACAATGACAGAGTCATATTTGTACTTGTTGTGGAGTGACCTGAGTGCGTGCGTTATGTGACAGATCCTGGCACCTGACAGGCAGCTGACAGTAACTTTCTCCTTGTTTAGCCTGGTGAGTGGAACATCAATGTGCCTGACTATAGAGTCACCTATGACTAGAGTGTTGGATACATTATTATGCCTTATAGGCTGTGGTTGAGTGGCACACTGAGTTTGTGGGCTATGTGTCATTTGGGTTGTGTTGGGGGTGGTGGAGGTTGCATGTGTTTCTGCTTTGGAGGTCTTTGTTGCTTGAGCAGATTTTTATTGAGAGCCTCAGTGAATGTAGGTGTGTGTTTTGTGTTGCTATGTGTGTGTTTTGTTGGTGTAGGTTTTGAGCGACTATGTGATGAGTGTGGTGTGGTGTAAGTGTTTACCTTCTCCTATTGACTGTCTAGTCCAGTCTTGGGTGAAGAGACCTTTGCTTCCAGTTTGGCTATATAAGTGCATCGCTCACAGGATGTAGTGCTGGGTGGTAGGAGGAGAGGGTTGTCTGTGTACATGAGGCAATTGCTGCATTGTCCCAAGATGCCCAGATTCATCAGGTAGACAGGAGAAAACACTGAGTGCTGACCCTTAGACATGCCTGGATAGGTGCTTATTTATTAAGTACTAAAAACTGTTTTCCTCTAGACAAGTGAGGAAAGTTGAGTGCTGTAGTAGCATTTCTACCAGATATAAAACTGTTCCTTCCATCGCCTAGTCAAGGCTAGTGTTACTAGACCTTTGAGAATAGGCTGAGCAATATCTTATGTGCTTCTTCTGAGTTTCTGGATGGTTTGCCAAAACCTCTTTGAGGCCACCCAGAAGTCATTATCCATGTCATCACCAAACTCCTCTCACATCTAGACATTCATTTTGGAGACTGTCTTCCTGTTCTTTAGATATAAGTTTATAGGTTCATAGGTGTGTACTAGGCTATTGGCCCTGGAGCCTTTACAAGCCTAGCACATAGGATTACCCTGGCTTCGTGCCACCTGATATTAGTTCCCAGTGCCTCTGTCGAGTAGAGCCACTGAAGTTATCCCCGGGGTGAATTTTCTGTTTCCCATCCACTCATCAAGATTTCTCTTGAAGAGGGTCAGCGAGGTGCTCTGCTTGACATGTATGGTAAATCTTTTCCATAGCATGGGCAGTCTCTGGGTTATGAACCTATCCCTCCAGCACGTTCTGTTAATTGTGGTAATGAGGTTGAGATCTCTGGAGCATGTGGTGCAGAGGGATTGGGATTTCTTTAGATGTAGCATTTCTAATAGAGCTGGGTCAGACATGGCTTTGTAAGTCAAGCAGAGATCGACTCTAAGTAGGCAATATGAGACAGAGAATAGTTGGAGTTTTTTGAGTCTGTCCATATAGGACAAGTGTTTAAGGCCTAGGATCCTCTTTGTGAGGTACTTTTGTGGCCTCTCCAGTTGTTGCAGGTGTCTAGTGAGGTACATGCCAAATAGGGCATTGTACTCGATGATTGGCCTAATGAGGGAATAGTAGAGGCAGACAATTACCTCCTTCTTCCTGGATGCAAAACCCTTAGTAATGAGATGTGCCACATAGAAGGACTTTCTGACCACAGTGGCAATGTGGTGATCAAAAGAGAGGCTGCTGTCAACCTGTTTTCCCAGATCTCTTATAATGCCTTCTGTGTTCAGTGGACTACCATCAATGTGGTAATTCATGGGAACTGGGTTTTTCCCAAAGGGTGTGATGACACATTTTTTGGCATTGAGCTTAAGGCCATGGTTCTGACACCCAGTCATTGGTCTCAGTGAGGCCATTCTGCAGGATATCAACATCACTTGGGGATTTAATATAGCTTCCGACTTGCAATCATCTGCAAACTTTGTCAGCCAGTTTCCCTTTGTGTTGGCCTGGACTACAGAGAAGTAGATACCAAACAGGGGAGGACCCAGGACCGAACCCTGTGGAACTCCACTCATGACTAGTCAACAGTCTGACTTGGAGTCAGCTATTTTCACACTATGGGTTCTATCTGTGAGCCACTTTGCAACCCACCTAGTGATATAGGGGTTAATGCCTAGCTTAGTGAATTTTTCTATGATTCCTGAGTGTGGAATGGTATCAAAAGCCTTGGCCAGATCAAGGTAGGCTGCATGAACCACATTGCCTTCATTTACAGCTCTGGTGACTGACTCAAAGAAGTCGACCAAGTTGAGCAGTCATGATCTACCCTTCACAAAACCAAACTGTGTGGGATCCAGAGTTTGGAGATTCCCTATATCCTTGTTTATTAGGTCCATGATGATGCGTTCCATAGCTTTGCATATCAGGCTCATCAGGCTAATGGGGCGATAGTTCCCAGGGTCTGTAGTCACTCCTCCTCTGTGGAGAGGGATGACTGTAGCAGTGCATCATTCGGTAGGGACAAAGCCTGAGGTGAGGCAGTGATTGAACAGGGCAAACAGGTGAGGTGCCAGTTCACTCTGTAGTTCATATAGAACACAGCCAGGGATATTGTCAGGTCCCATAGAAGCTGTATTCTTGGCCTTGGACAGTGCTGTTTTAACCTGTGCAACAGTAATACTGTGTGCCTGGCAATCTACTGGTATTGTGATTGGTCCTTTGGTGGGGAAGAGAGGGGTATAGTTGGCACTGAATCTGTCGGCCAGTATACTGGCAATATCTATTGGCTCAGTATAGGAGGTACCATTGTGCAGTAGCTCAGAGCAAATCTGGGTATTGCCGTGGAGATTTTTTACATAACTATAGAAGGCCTTGTGGTTGTCTTTACTATCTGCTGCAATTCTGTTTTCATAGCTAGATGTTAGGTACATAATAGCTTTAGCTATTAGTGAATTCTTGATATCCATTGCTAGTATTACATGAAAGGACTATTTCTTTAACCTGAATTTTCTTGTAGCTGATGTCCACCACTGGGTTCCATTGTTGCCATCAAAACAAGAGCCAGCCAATGTTTTGCCAAAACTACTTTTCTCTTCCACAGCTATGGAGGTCTGGAAAGTAATAACTTAGAATCAGTGTTCTAAACTCCCCAGATATATGGCAGACAGAGTTATAGAGGAGGCAGTTGAATTCAGTCCACACAGAAGCATCACCAGAATATTCCCTGGATACAAAAACTACGTGTGACATTCCCATTTCTATTCAGCCACTATCCTGACTGTCTGACCCAACTCACCTCCAAATGATGGTCAGCTAACAGTTCAATACCTCTCTTAAATAAAGTGTCCAGAACATATGGCCATGGGTCTGATGGCTTTGCCACAAAGTCAGTCATTGTTTGTTGTCCCAAGATGTTCTGGTAACAAGTAAACATATCAGTGTTCATAAATTTAAACTGGGTGTTTTTTATGAACACTTAATGGTCAACAAAGAATAATTTGCGATTCAGATTCAAATCAGACAAGCTGTTCCTCCCTTACACCTCTCTGCAGATACCAACATAATTCTTCACCTGAGTGTTGACATCTGCCAGAGTATTCTATTGATCACTAGACCCACAGTCTCTAAAAAGGTTGATTACTCTGAATAGCTGTCAGGTAAGTATGCTCAAACAAGAAACAGAGTTTTAGTTTCTGCAGCTTGCAGTGAAAGTGATGCAATGGTAGTCAGTAGTCTCAACTGCTGGTTCCAACTCCAAATAAATGAGACCCAACAGATGACCTAAGAACATCCCCATATCTGCACAGGATCTCCCCTAAGGGTCAACACCAAACCTGGACAGATGCCACTACACTTAAGAAGTCTGATTCCACAACAAATTCTGCATGTACAGGTAACATCAAATAATCTTCCTAGTAGTTTTCAACTTCATGCATACCTGCCACTTCTGTTTTCATGGGAACAGTCTTTGCTGCTCACGTGCATTTCAGAAGAACTATTTTTCTGTCTTACAGCACTTGGTCTTTAATTCATTTCCTGACTAAGATTCCTTCTGTGAAGAATTCATATGTCCATCCTGTGGCTATATGGGTTTTTAGTGAATGTTCTGGTTTCCTCCAATATCCAAAGAGATAAAGAGGAGATAATTTCTTGCAGATGTGCAAGTGGTGAGTGTGCGTGTGTGCGTGTGTGCGTGTGTATGTGCACTTGAAAATTTAGGGATGTATGTTCTGACTTGCTATAAAAGTAAAGGCCATCCATGCATAACACATTAAAATCAGAGTTGTTTTTGGAGAGGAAGAAACGCCCTAACATTAGTTAAGATGATGTAATCTGATTTTTACTGGGACAATAAATCATAATAAATGAAGATGTGTGGGAAGATTAGTTAAGTCCATAAAAGGAAAACAAAAAGTTATAATTTATAATGATAGATAAATAGATATTCTGCATTTATGCAGTATGACACAAGGGGTTTGTTTGCTACAAATATTACCGTTTGTGTAGTGGTGTTATTGAAAGAGCATTGAAAGAACATTTTCTGTCATAGTCTAAAACTTCCTTACTGAATTATTTGGGTAACAAAATAAAACTACTGAGTCAAACAAAGTTGTGTTTGTGTGTACAAAAACAAATAAGTCACTTTATGTTTTAGTGTCGGTACAAGAAAGAAGTACTTTAAGAAGGTCCACATGTGAACACTTGGGCATGATAAATCAAATTCACACTGTGAAGATGCAAGTGCAAAATGTTAGAGATCACTGCACTCTGTCAAGAGGATTCTCAGACTTGCAGAAATGATAATTATGATGATTCACGTCACTTATATTTAATGGATTTCTTTAAAGCACACAATGCACTTTACTCCAATCATATGAATCAACCCAACCATGCATTTTTTTAAACTTATGGCAGTCATAAATATATTACTATAACAAATTTGTAATACAAATGTCATAATGTAAAGAGAATGATATAAAATGAACTTGTTTATTTTATATCATTCTGTTTATGATGTTCGTGTAATCTACAGAAATTAGTTTAATGGAAGTGTTTGTTTAATGATGGGAAAGTTCAGATGAAGTGTTCTGAACAATAAAGAAAGCACTTAAGTGTTTTAATTAAAGTTTCTCAATCTACAGCAGAGGATTATGTTGAATAAATGTCACTGGTTTATACATTTGCAACAATAATTAACTTTTTTTGGTTAACCTCTTGCTGTGAATTGACAATTACAAATGCTTAAAATGATGATATTAGCAGGATGGCCCGAAAATAACCAAAATGTTCCATTAGTAATATAGATACATTACACTTTCATAGGATCATAGGCGGTTACTAGGCTATTGGCCCTGAGGCCCTTATAAGCCTAGCCAAGAGTTTAGCCCACGTTTAAACAAATCAGCACCTGATGGCCCTGTCCAGCAGGGACATGGATGGAATCCCAGGGGTATATTTTCTGTTTCCCATCCAGTTATCCAGGCTGCGCTTAAAAGAGGTAAAGAGGTACTCTGCTTGATGTGGAGAGGGAGTCTATTCCATAGATGGGGAGTCTCTGGGACACATCTGTCCTGCCAACAAATCTCGTTGATGTCACAGACCAGGTTGAGGCCGCGCATGCGGGTTACTCGAGTGGAGCTTGACTTGCGGCTATGCAGCAGTCTCGTCAAGGTGGGGTCCGTGAATGCCTTGTATGCCAGACAGACGTCACCTCTGAAGAGTCTGTATGAAAGTGAGTAGAGGGATAGGGCTTTTAGCCTATCTGTGTATGGTAGATGTTTGAGGCCCTGGATTCTCCTGGTGAGGAACCTCTGTGGTTTCTCCAGCTGCTGCATGTGCTTTGCGAGGTACATGCTGAAAGGGGTATCATACTCAGTAATGAGCCTTATGAGGGAAGAATTCAGGGATGTTATGACTTCCGCGTCTCTGTATGAGATGCCCTTACTTATGAGGTGGGCTATGTAGAAGACTTTCTGTACAACAGAAGCAACAAGGTGATCAAAAGTCAGGTTGCTATTAACCTGGGTGCCCAAATCCCTCATGACTGATTGAGTGATGAAATTCATGAGTCTGATAACAACTGTATTAACACATTAAAAAGTGTACTCAGTGCAATGTGCACTACAACAATTATATGCAGAATGAAATAGATGGAGGGTCAACGGCAAGGACAAATACAATTAAACATACAGAAGGCAGGGAAAGTGTGCTGATGAAAATGGGTGCAGACATGAATGATAGCAATGAAGAAAGAGAAAGAGGGCATGTTAAAAATGGCAATGTACCCAAGACAGGATATGTCAGTGTATGTATGCTTCCAAGACAAGTCTTAGAATAACATTAAGCACATCTGTAGATAGCATAGTATGTAACACTGTTTACACATCCTGTGCAAATATATTTTTATCATCATACATGATAGTATATATGCAACACTCACACAAGGTTACATGCCAATGGAGATGAATGGTTGTGATACAAACATCACTGATATCCTCCGTGGAGAGGACATTTAGCAAAGATGGTATACACAATAGAGGCTAAGTGCATATTGTGAAGATCTGCAAAATGACTTACTTGAATATAATTGAAATGTCTGCATACTTCTCAACCACTCATGGACACATCACAATGGACTCATGGACAATTGTAGACAGAAGCAGGTACAATCAGGGACAATTTTAAAGTATTAACACTGCTAATCTGTGGTGTTGACAGAATATGTGAGTTTAAGGTATTATACATGTTCTGCAGGAACAGACGTGTGCAAATGTAATGATTGCTAGTATTCTATAAGGGGAATTCACCATCCCTTCCCCAAGGGTCAAAAGGAACAGTGGTAAACCTGGAGGCGAAATAAGGGGAAATCCTAGACAGTTGAGAAGTCTGCAAAACACATAAGCCACAAGGCACATCTGTAAGAATCAAACCCATGCCATCAGTGTTGTCAATGAGCTGTATATGTACTGGCTGCAGTACAGAAAGATGTATCACACATGCATCTTGTGTAACACCTTGAAGGGAAGTCTGCACTGTCAAATCCTAATGGGTATGCATCCCAAAGCAATGTTCTGCATGGCCTACCGATGTGGGAGCTAATTGTGGCTTGTGATAAACTTGACTAAAGCATCCTTGCCTGAAGTAGGTATCAGCCATACAGGTAATAACACGTACAAACACCACACCATTATGAATGGATTCCCTAGACACAGCTGTATATTTGCATACATCTGCCAGATGTAATGTCAATGGATAAATTGTCTGAAGCATCTGCAATTAATGTGTGAATTAATATAGCAATAACCTATGCCTGGGTGTGGGTAATGCGGGATTTAACCACGGTTGGCGTGGTTTGGTCCCGAGGGCGAAGCCCGAGGGACCAAACAAAGACAACCGTGGTTAAATCCCACATTACCCACACCCAGAAGTGGGTTATTGCTATTATACTATGACATTATTTAAGAAAAGAAACAATTACTTTTCTTAAATAATGGCATTGTATAATGCCTCTTTGCTGCCCTTCAGCAGCTGTCTGGCATCCGCGGCAGTTCTGATGTACTGCGCATGCCTACGCAGTACATCAGAGCTGTGGCCAAAAGCAACGGAGAAAGCAAGATCTCCGATGCTTTTTTACTGTTTCGCTATGTTAAATGGGTTTAACATAGCGAGACAGCTTTAAAATAAGCAACGGAGATATCCGTTGCTTATTTTAAAGCTGTCTCGCTATGTTAAACCCATTTAACATAGCGAGACAGTGTTTTAAAAAAAGACTTATACTAATGGAAAAAGTCCGGGCGACCAGACCTTTTTCCATTAGTATAAGTCGATTTACAATGTGCACGCTGGCCAATCAGCGTGCACGTTTTGGAATAATAATAGGGTGCCATGGTATAAGAAGTGATATGTTATCATGAATTATACAACAGTATGTGAGACTAATAGTGCATCACCTATGTCCATGTGCACAGGAAATAAAGGAGTGCAATGTCTAGCATCAATTAGAAAGTAAGCTATCACTGTGATATTGTTCACATGACAAACAATACACAGACCACAATCTATAAGCATGTGTCAAAACTCAAGATGTGCCACACTATCACAGTCACACTGACATTGTCAGTGAAAAGTTTATACTGCCATGAAATCCTAACATGCATGCACGTGGGTCTATGCATGCACTATAGCTGTACCTAGGGTATAATTGGACTTCATATGTTCATAGGCTCATTGTAAAGTATTAGGCAAAGTTCCAAGATGGCATAAAAGCCTAGACTTATTTAAAGAGTTTCACAATTTTCAATAGCTAGGTGAATAATGTTCACACAGGTGTGAACCTATGCTATGTTATCTTATACCAGTTACCTCTGTTCATGAGGGACATGGGCAGAATACCAGGAGTACAATTATGGTTCACCATGCATCAATATAGGTTGCACTTGAAGAGGGTAAGGAAAGGCCTTTGCTTTATGTGAATGACAAGCATGTTCCAGAGAAGGTCTAATGTCTGAGACATCTATCTATCTCGCCAAGATGGTTTATTATATCAGAGGATAGATTAACATCCTTGAAATAAGTGACCCTTGTGCAGTTTGCTTTACCAATGTGTAACATTTGCATCAGGGCGGGATTGAAGACTGCCCTGTAGGCCAGATACATATCATCCCTTAGTAGTTTGTTGGAGATAGAATACAGTGATAGGACTTTCAGTCTTTCTGAATAGGGCTTGTTTTTTATACCCTGTATCTTCCTTTTGCAAAAACTCTGGTGTTGCTCCCTCTCTTGCAGATGTATGGGGAGGTACATGCAAATGGGTTAATTCGACTCAATTACTGGTGTGAAGAGGGCCAAGTACAATGGCATTATAATGTCCTTTGATGTGGATGTTCTGCCTATACTTATAAGTTGTGCCACATAAAAGGGATTTGTTACCACTGTGGACACATGCTGGTTGAACTTCCAATTACTATCTACCTGAGTATCCAGATCACATAATGTTGGGTCTACTCATAGGGGTACACTGTATATATTGTAATTAGTTTGGGTACTTGATTTCCAAAAGGGAATAATTATGCTTTGTTGGCCATTTAATGCATCTCCACAGCACTGGCAGAATCATTTGTGCCTGTTAATGCTTTCTACCGTATATCAGTAGCATTATTGAATTCAAGGATTGTCCATTATTTGTAGTCATCCACAAAGCTGGTCAGGCAAAGCCTGTCTAAGTTTGCCTTGACTTCTGGGAATTAAATACTGAAGAGGAAAGGGTCTAGTACAGAACCCTGTGGTACTCCCTGGTCACTGTCAATGATAACACCAACCAGACACACACACTAATTAACTATGGTCAGATTTGAACATTAAACCCACGTAGGTATACAAGCGTAATATAATGTAATGTAAGACTAGCACCACCACAGATGCCTGACTTTGACCTTGTCAAAGTGCACCTTATAGAGGATGACAGCATCACTGTATGCTGAGAAGAAAATATTTACAGAAATGTCTGACATAGATGTGGAGTCACATCTGTGGCTAAAATTGCCTCCACACTAATATTTGAATAAACCCACACAAATATTTATTGCTGTGAGATTAAAACCCCTTCCTACTAATTCCACATGGTAGAGAACACAGTATTTAATGCTAGAGCCACAACACGTCTATTTTTCGCAGTTTCAGAGTACACTTTATAGAGGATGACATCATCAGTGTATGGTGAGAAAAATATGTTGGTAAGAGTGTCTCACATACTGGTCTAAAGTTGGCTTGAAGTAGCACACTCATGTTGACTGCCTTGAGATTAGAACCCCTACCTATCTAGTTACACAAGTTAGAGAACATATTACTTAATGCTAACATCATACCACTATGCTGACTTTCACACTGTCAGAGTACACTTTATTGTAGGTGACATCATTAGTGTACGGTGAGAAGAAGATGTTGGTAGGAGTGTCTGACATAGCTGTGTACTCATATGCTGCTACAAAACTGTCTTCTGATGGATTGTTGACTGAACACCCACATGCAAGTTAACTGCTGTGAGATTAGAACCTCCATCTCACTAATTCCACAAGCTAGAGAACACAGTACTTAATGCAATTGCCACAGCACCAGTCTGACTGTGATAGTGTCAAACTGCACTTTATAGAGGATGATATCATCAGCATATGGTGAGAAGAGGATGTTGGGAGGGCTGTATGAAATTGCTGTGTAGTCATGTACTATTGTAAAATCTTATTCTGAATGATGCTAGAGTGAGGACATTAGGACTTCAACCTATGCTCATCTGACTGTGCGCACACACAGTTAGACATGCAAGCACACGCACAAGTTGACTGTTGTGCCATTTGAACCCCTGCTTAACCAGATACTCCAGCTGGAGAACACACTATATAACATTTGTGCTGTCACTGAAGTCTAATATTATCATTGTCCTAAAAGTTTTTTATAGAGGATGCCATCAGTACAATGTCACATATAATATATAGTGTTAAGAGACTTGTGTGCAAAGGCTGGACATCAGATTTGATTTTGTGATTGCAATGTGCAAGAATACATTTAAAACATCCTGACATTATTAATGTGATATGATCATTGATGACCACTGTCCAGTGTCAGTATAAACTCATACCAAATGTAACAATGCAGTTGACCTCTTTATTTCTGCAGTGTCCTTGACAATGGACCAATTACTGATATATTATTTGCAAGTGCATTGTAACAGAGCTCAGATGACTCTGCGTAAGTACGTCTTCAGTGATGCACACATCCCTGCCCTTCTGTTGTGTTTATGAATTCCTTCTATGTGATGGACAATAACTGGTCAATAACCATAGTAAGACATGCTAAGCACATCTTTACATAGCGCATTGAAAAGAAACTCATTTGCACAGATGATGGCAAAGTGTTAGCGTATGCGTGATTCCCATTTCATGAATACAACTTGAGAAGTAGTTATGCACATATCTTATGGGAGAAATAACTGATGGATACTATGCTGTTCATACTGTAGTTTATATTGGAAACTTTGTGTCATAAGTTTTATTACATAAATAACTGTTGCTATTGCCTTCGCCATTTGTGCGGAGTTAAAAGGTGGGCAAACGTGGTTCTCTGCTTAAATGGATAAAATATTGAAATAGCAACTGATTTGCCTCACTCCATGCAAACAGGCTAAATGCCAATGCACAGCCATCAGCACTCTGGACAGTACTGAGTGTAGGAAACAGACATGCAGCCAAGCTTTTCCTGTGACTACAGGTGTAAAAGCAGTGAGCTCCTGGTCAGAATACCGATGACATAGGGTTCAAATCCCAATAATTCTCTTCTTTACTAATGGTGTCTTGATGGCATTAGCTATATAAATACTATCAGGACTGCAAATGTGACAATCGATGGCTACAGTAAAGTATGTGTCTTCCCCAAATTTTATCAGTAATGCCTACCTTAATATAGCTGTACAACTATTAACTGTTTTGCAGGACTCACAGTAAATCACAGTTTATGTACAGCTTTATAAAAATGACAAGAGTGGTACATCTTTTTAAATTATTATTATAACTCAGCAGATATGCTTTGCCACAGTAAGGGCAGTTTCCACATCGCATTAGATGAATATGTCATCCATCATTACCTGAACATGACACAAAAAAGAATCCTACAGATGATTTTAAAACACTGCACAGTACAGGAGCACTGATAAACTATTACGTTAAGGTAACATGTCAGCATTATCTGTCAGCACAGTTATGTCAGTCTAAGACACCATCCATCAACCTAATAGATACACACACATAAAGAGGGGTTGGAGTGATGGGATGAATACAAGGAGAGCTGAACATACACCTAGCAGTGTTTTATTTAATGGAACACTGATGGTCATGTTTTTGGTCTGTTGTCATTATTAACATTACATGCTGTGTAGCATGAAGTGATTGACATAAGGGTAAAGAAGGGTTAGGAGAGGGACAACAGGCTTATGACAAGCAGAAAAAAAGTAAGATAAATATGTGAAAATGCAGACATATGTGTAAATATCATGAACAGATCATCTTCATTTGAAAGCCATTTCTGCTTATCTCATTAGTTTTGCTTCTGTTCTTACTGGTCACCAAACAGTTGTTTTCTAGTTTGACATTTGTGTAGTTTGCCATGGATAGAGAGACATATTAGTGGGTGGTCAGAAGACTGCCCCTCTTTAGTAGCAGTAAACATTCCTAAAGCAGGTATGCAGATAATTTCACAAGAGGTGAGTACTGGGTAGACTGAACTGCAGAACCATGCAAAGGGTAAAACATGCACAGATGACAAACAAATGTAAAAGAGTACATTATCAATGATATTATCTTGTTCATGTAATTTCATATAGTCAACATACAGTCACACATACAGTCAACAGACATATAGTCAACTGTGAGGAAGTGAGGTGAAAATGGAATGGAATGGAATACAGCAAAAAAAGGCACATCAGAAGGAAATGTTCTGTACATTAAATGCATCTTCACTGCAATTATGACTCGGAAAAAAAAAACATTACAGAAAAGATTAACATGCAATAAAAAGCTATAGATTTGTTTTGGACATTTACTGAAGCCCACAGCCACCATAGCTAATAACAGTCTGAAGAGGCATAACATAGAAACAATACTGTGATAGTTGTGATGTGTACTGAAAAAAGGAATGAAGGGATAGGGGCATAGGTTCATGCCAAGTTTCTAGGCATGCAGGCCATGACACTGATAGGGGGTTTAGCCTGAATTCCCAATTACTGCTAAGCACTGCTGGGTTAAGTGACTTGCTCAAGGTCACATAGTCGGAATGTGACGATGGAAAAATTCAAGCCATGTACTCTAAGCGCTGGAAGCAGAACTGTAGTCTTCTGCACTTACTGACAGACATATCACAAGTTCAATTAGAGGAAGGGGAATGGATTGCTGCAAGCCCCAATTCACTGATGACTGTAACCCTCAATGAGGGCAGTTTCCTGCAAAAGTACATAGAATCATTGCTAAGTCTTATGGAGCCCAGAGCATAAGTAGCACTTGTGTCATTATCAAGGAGTCAGTTTTGCTGAAGAGTGTATTGTACATTAATAAATCAGTTAAAAAGCAAAATAACATAAAAAAAGAAAAAAATGGAATGTCAGAAGACATCTGTGCCAAAAAAAATAAATAAATCAATTAATAACTAGATAAATAAATAAATACATAAAATGTTGTGCAATAGTAAGGAAGAAAATGTTGATAATATTTGGCTGCAAAATTACAGAACAGCACAGTAAGGAGAAAATGATGGAGCGTTAGTTATAAAACAAATGCGACTGTTACAGAATTTCCTATGATATTCATCCTCCCCCCTCAAAAAAAAAAAAAAAAGAATGTCCCACTGCAGGGACTAGGGACTAGAAGTATTTTCCAGTCCCTTAATTTTATTGTCATTATCAAGGAGTCAGGTTTGTAGAATAATGATTTTCCTGTACTTTAACAAATCACTGTCTGAGCAGAATAACTAGAAAAGATAGAAAATATAATGCTACATGACATCTGTGCTTAAAAAAATAGTTATCCAAAGTTAAGCAATAGAAAGTTGGTCATATTTTGTTGTAGACTTATTTAAAAAGAGGAAAAAAGAACATGACATTAGTTATAAAACAAATGAAAATAAAACATTGGCCCTCCATGTAAGACTAAATAAGTCTTACATGGAAACGGCAGTCTAACAGGAAGACATCAGCGTGCCATGGATATTCATGAGGGAGCGCTGACTCAACTGGAAGGCTAACACAGAGAGTGTAAGACTGCAGGGGATGTGTCGGACTGCCGAGCAGTCCAAATATCCACGCCCCTGCAACTATACAGAGTCCTATAGTGCATTTTATTCTCATATATTTCTTATTTTTAGTTTTTAAACTTTTTAATTTCTTTTTCATAACAGGATGTTTGAACACTGCTGCACACTGCATAAACATAATATGGGTATTAAAAAACATTATTTCATATTATTTTGCATTATTTTTTGGACACATAGTGGATAGTTTTGTACATATCTCTGCCTACTATGCAATCTCTGACCTTCTAAATGGTCTTTTACAGCTTCTGTTCAATTTTTACTTTCTTGTACATGGAAATATTCTGAGGACACTTGAAACACCAACACGGGGTCTGCAGGACTGCCTATCTGCTTGCTGGATCACTCCAGCACCCTCATTTGTATGCAGTTTACCTGATTATGAGGTGATGTGCATGCCACGTATACTTCCGTGTCCACATGCTTGTGTATGCCCCTCTGCTCTGTTTACTGGATCGCACAGCTATTTACTTCCATGTAAGCTCCGTGCCACTTTTCTACACAGAAAATCACTCGGTGTAGGCTTTATTGAATTCCCCCCAATATCTCTTTAACAGCTTTTTTTTAAAAATGAAGAGAGAAAATTATATGACAAGTAGACTGGGCAGTTTTACATATTTATTTAATTTTGTAAGTAAATGATGAGTTTTGATGTAATTTTATATGTAGGTATGAATTTTGTGAATGAGTTTTTAACTAACTGTTAAATATGTTATGTTTTAAGTAGCTTGTGTATAAAAGGAAGTGATGTTAGAATCATTAATGAACTCTGAGGAAGTCCATATCAGTAAAACAGTTAAGGGATGAAAGTGTTAAGTTCTGTGATATTCTTGGTTTCAATAAATATTTGGATGCATTATAATTACATTGCTTGGCTTTTCTTTCATCAGCCATTGTTCAACAAATTGCAATGCTCGGGATTTTATACTGGCACATTTGTTTTATGCTGGTCTTGTTTTCCACTGTCTGGTTAACAATAAAATTCTACTCAGTTCATCCAAAACAAGAAACATCCTCTACTAAGCAAAGCAACTTCCACACACAAACCACCGAGTACAGTAATGCCACTCTTGAAAACACTAACCATACCTGAATTGACACCTACATTTCTAATGGATACAAGCTGCCTGTAAATGTTTCATCTTGAAAGCCCCTGCTTCCAGTTATCAAGGATACCTGAACTTGTCAGAGATTTGGGATGTATGGTTAGGCTTAGAAGACCCTTGTGATCGGTAGCCTACTAAACACTTATGAACCTATGATCTCATTTAAATACTTGGGATTCTGACTAAATCCTTCTCTCAGCTTTTCCCTACATTTAAAAATACAAGAAAGGAAGAAAGTAAAACTACTACTTTTCGGGAATAATCAGAATTTCCCTTCTTGAAACCATCCAAAACTGCAATTGGGAAAAACATTTTACTAACTGTAGCTGAAATACAGACTTTTCTTGATACCATGTCTCAAAACAAAATCACATTCTCATTCAGGCATATACAAATAAAATATGCAGGTCCATCACACATTCACCAAATGAAAACTCCCGTTGTAAAACACTACAAAAAGCAAAATTACTTCCTATCAAATAAAGGGCAGACCTCCTTCTTGGATCACAACTGTTCAGACTACTACAAAACCAAACTTTATCTCCACTAGCTTCCAGACTAATATGAGACTCCTCAACTTGCAACCTTAAAAGCCTTGATGATTCTGTACCCTCATTACAGGCCCTTAAACTAAACAGCTATGTTCAAATCACAGCTTCTCTGCACTAGGTTTCAAAATCTGGGAATCAATGCTAACCTCACTTTAAAACTCATCCTCTTACACAAAATTGTATTCTCAGCTAAACATACATCTCTTACAAATGGTAACAATGTAATATTTCCAATCACATAACCTGATGAGGATATAAACTCCCACTTATGGGCACCGTTCCTATTCCTATTTCTATAACCCCCCATACTTAAATTCTGTCATACACTGTTGAAGTATTTCAGAAGCTATGTGTGTATTTTAAGTGGTTTCAGCCATCTATACAACCTTCTGTTGAAATATGCAGAAATATATATCTGGGAGATGGAAAAATTTACGACTGCCAATATTAGCAAAAGTTTCAATTATCAAAATGAACATATTACCACGATTACTGTATATTTTTAGGTCAGCCAATTTATTACTTTCGAAGTCGTTTTTCAAACGGATTCATAAAGAATTGGCTAAATTCATTTGGGAACCAAAGAAAACCAGGATATCTTATGATAAATTAATGACCCCAAAAAATAGAGGAGGACTGGAATTACCTAATTTTGAAATGTATTATTTAATTGTAAATTCTAATAGAATTTTAAGAATTGCCAATTATGATATAAATAATACTAAGTGGACACCACCTTGGGTAGTTCTGAATTATAAATATATTCTAAAGTTAAATATCAATCCTAAAGCAATACTTTTTTTAGGTAAGGATACATTGAAATTCTATGGGATTATTGAACACATCAAAATGAACATACTCTCTTTACATAATTTATTTCATTTATTAGATTTGGTTCAACATATGATGGTTTTTCAACCCTTTCATAAGAATCCTAATTTAAAATTGAATAATCAACTAATTGATCTCAGCAAGTTTCCATTGATAGTTAATCTAACTTTGATTGATATATATAAACATCTTGACAGTTCGGCCAACCAAATAAGACAAGAACTTAACTTACCTAAAAATTATCTGGTTATTCTGAGACAAATTAGAGAACTCACTATAAGCTATTTTAAAAGTTTTAAACTGGAAGAAGAGGCTATTAATAGATGCTCTTTGTTGTGGCAAGCTCTCCAACAGAATCTTAACTATATCACGACAGCAAATCAATTAATTAAAGAATTGTAATTTCATGATAAAATTTTGTTATCAAACTACTGGGAAGAGAAAATCTTACTGACAGATAGAAGTAATATGTTAAAAGCAATTGACTTGACTATCAAATCTACTTCTCTTCAAAAATTAATATATACCCAGTTGATGATTTGGAACAATGCATATTATACACGTCTTTACCCTGTATAAATTTAATCCCCAAAATTCACCAACTTGTCCATACTATAAGAATCAACCAGCTGATCTTCTTCATATGTTCTGGAGTTGTAAATGTATTTTCAAACTTTGGAATTCCCTTAAGATCCAACTTTAAAAGGTGGGTTGCCAGAGTTCAACGTTATCATGGAAATTTATGATTCTGCATATTCCCCCGAGAGAGATCCCTAAATCACAAATTATTATATATATTAATATTTTTCTATTAATGAAGCTTTATATAGCTTCAAATTGGTTAGACCCATCTAAAACTTCATGGCAGAACTTTAGAGTTCTAGCGACAAAACATATATTGGCTCACAAATTACTATTAAACCCACAAAATAAAAATGTTAATAATCCAAAAATTTGAGAACAGATTTTTAATATTATACTAGCATAGTATTTTCAACTTGGAAATATTAATAATTATTTATGTGTGTGGAGATAATTTAGTAATCAACTGTCTATTACTTGCATTTATTCTTATGCTTTTTTATATTTAACTGTATTACATGGAAGCATTCTTGTAAATATTGTATATAGAGTGTGGTTATTAGTGATATTAGTTAATGCTTGATTTGTGAATATATGTTATTTTTGTTCTTATTTGTCTTTGAAAATAATATAACAATAAAGATTTATTATGGAAAAAAAAGAAATATATATCTAATCATTTAAAAATAATGCAATGGATGTTTTATAAACCTGCTCACCACTCGATGACTGTGCATTTATGAAAATTTATCTCTGTTGCTGTATAAGTATATATTATTTACCTCTTGTAATATATCTCTGTAATGCTTTCTTGGGCTGACACTGATCATTAGTGATTAGTGTTCTACCCCAGTTAACAAATTTAAATAAGATAAAATAAAACTAGTAACAGAACAACTACTACTTCTTAATAATGTAAATAGTTCTCTTATTCAGACAAGAGGACATATGGGAATCTCCTCACAAAAGGGGGAGACAAAAATGCTGGAAATTAACAAATTATTGGTCTGACATCAGTGCAAAAACACTTTTAAAACAGACAATTACACAATGTGTTGAAGCTGGAGAAGCACAGCACACAACACATAATCCCGGATTTTTGTAAATACGCATCATTGCATCAGTGGGTAAGGGGAGTAATGGACCAGGGTGGAAATGAGGCTGTATAGTAAGCAGACATATAATATGGTATTTATAAAAATCCTAAACAAAAGATTAAAGAACAATTAAGATAAAAACAGCCCATGTCCTGGGAGGAGCATAGTAGTAGTACTGGTAATATGACTCAGAGGGTGACGGTCCTGATGGTAAAATGAAGTTTACATATAAAAATATGTATTTTATGGTACAACACCAAGCAACACTGAGTTTGTTCCTCTGATACTGCATAAAAATTTAGCGGGAAAATAATACCTGATTTGACACTTGACATGAAGCTATGTAACAAGGTCAATACAAACAAAAGTAATAAAAAGCCTGAAGGGGACCTGGCAAGGTTGGAGTAAGGTCCGAAATATGGTAGGGATAATTCAGTGCAAACTAAAACATAAATCAAACCCTCAGGGAAACAAACATATCACAGGGAGAATGAGAAGTGAATGCAGGTGTAATGTTTATTGAAAAGACATATACTGCACCTTAGGCTGAGTGCAAACAACTGCAAATATAGTACAAGCACGACAGAAATGTTTGAAAATGAGTGCATATATCAAAGGCAAGCAGTTATAACAGCACAAATTGAGCAGTGTCTAGGGTGGTCACCCAAAGGTGACAAAACAGGATGAACAATCAAGAAGAAGAAAAAGAGCCTGGTGGGACTCATAAATAGGTTGCACCACTCCAGATTGTAATCTGTGCCTTCATATATTTACTGAAGCCTGTATGCAAGGGATATCAAAAGTAAAGTACAGAGATATATAAAAAGTGTACACACCCCTTTTAAATGCCAGGTTTTTGTGATATAAAAAAATGAGACCATAATAAATCATTTCAAAACTTTTCCCACCTTTAATGTGACCTATAACCTGTATAATTCAATTGAAAAACAAATCTGTTAGGGGAAAAATATAAACAATAAAGAATGTACAATAAGCTGGTTGCATATGTGTGCACACCCTTAAACTAATGCTTTGTTGAAGTATCATTTGATTTAATTACAGCTTTTAGTCTTCTTGGCTACACACCTGCCATCAATTAAAGAGACTCTGATTAGCCCCAAATAAAGTTCAGCTGTCCTAGTAAGATTTTTCTGACATTTACTTAGTTGCCTGCTACAGTAAAAGCATTAGTTCGCAGAGAGCTTACAAAGCATCAAGGGGATCTTATTGTTGAAAGGTATCAGTCAGGAGAAGGATACAAAAAATTTTCCACAGCATTGCATATATCATGGAACAAAGTGAAGACAGTCATCAAAAAAGTGGAGAAAATATGGGACAACAGTGATGTTGCAAAGAACTGGATCACCCTCCAAAACTGATGAAAAGACAAGATGAAAACTGGTCAGGAAGGCTGCCAAGAGACATGCATCAACACTGAAGGAGTTGCAGGAATTTCTGGCAAGTACTGGTTGTGTACTACATGTGACAACAATCTCCGGTATTCTCCATATGTCTGGACTATGGGGTTGGGTTGCAAAATGGAAGCCTTTTCTTACACACAAAAACATCCATGCCTTTCTAAAATTTGCAAAACAATACATCAAATGTCCCAAAAGCATGTGGGAAAATGTGTTATGGTCTGATGAAACCAGCATTGAACTTTTTGGCCATAATTCCAAAAGGTACATTTGGCGCAAAAACAACACTTCCCATCATCAAAAGAACAACACCACTACAGTGAAGCATGGTGGTGGCAATATCATGTTTTAGGGTTGCTTTTCTTTAGCTGGAACTGGGGCTTCAGTCAAGGTGGAGGGAATTATGAACAGTTCCAAATACCAGTCACTTTTGGCCCAAGATCTTCAGGCGTCTGCTAGAAAGCCGAAGATGAAGAGGAATTTCATCTTTTGACACAACAATAACCCCAAGCATACATCCAAATAAACAAAAGAATGGCATCACCAGAAGAAAATAAAAATTTTGGTAAGGCACAGGCAGAGCACAGACCTAAATACAATAGAAAATCTGTGAGGTGACCTAAAGAGGGCTGCACACAAGAGATGCACTGCCCTAGCAATCTGACAGATTTGGAGTGCTTTGCAAGGAAGAGTGGGCAAATATTGCCAAGTCAAGATGTACCATGCTGATAGACTCCTACCCAAGAAGACTGAATGCTGTAATTACATTAAAAGGTGCTTCAACAAAGTATGAGTTTAAGGATGTGCACACTTATGCAACCAGCTTTTTGTACATTTTTTATTGTTTATATTTTTCCCCTAACAGATTTGTTTATTTTTCAGTTGAATTGTACAGGTTATAGATCACATTAAAGGTGGGAAAAGTTTTGAAATTATTTATTGTGGTCTCATTTTTTTATATCACATAAACCTGGCATTTTAACAGGGGTGTGTACACGTTTTATATCCACTGTAAGTAGAAATAAAATTAAAAGTAGAAATCAAATTCAAAAAGGGAATACATTTTAATGCCATGAAGAATGGGGGGTGGGGGCATGAAGAAAGCATTCTGAGTTCATTAAGGGACTCAAAAGAGTCAAAGATCATACCGAGCACAAAAAAGAACACATGAGAACAAGATGGCACAGTATGGAAATGCAGCATTTGATGAAGCAGGGAAACATTAGAAAGTGCTCTTGAAACAGAAGTGTGTCAAATAATAAGAATATTCTTCTTAAAACAGTGAAGGAATTTAACACTACACAAAAAATGCATAGAACATTTCTTGCAACTGATGTGGAAACTAAACTGTTGGTTACATAGGATCTATATTTTCTCATTGGATAGGTAAGTACATGGACTAGGTGGGGTACAAGGCCCCTGTCTGCAATGAAAGCTCATGTTCCTGTGTGTTTAACATGGCTGAGTTCAACTAGTTACAGCAGCCATAGTGTTAGAAGCAGAACAATTGGCAGTCAAGCACATGAAGCAGAAATATGGATGCCATTTTACAATGTTGTTTTATTGTAAATTTAACCAGGATTATACATTTGTGCTTGCTTCTCAACATGTATATTTAATAAGAAGGATAACACATTTGACATTCAGATTTACATTTGTAGATTTTGTTTACAGTTGTGATATAATGGAATGCAGCATAATCATTTATTTGGTTTATTTAGTAACCTTTTGAACTGCTGGAATCAACTTCAGCTAGTCCCATAATGCTGAGAGTGAATGGCCAACAAAACAAGCTTATGTATATCAAGTCCAAGATGGCCTTTTCTCTGAGGTATGGCAAAATCAGTTAGTATATATAACTTAATGGGTGTGGGGGACTTGTCCCCCACATCCAGAGTGCAGGGGGGTTGCCTTCCTGCAAAAAAAGAAGTTTAAAGGAGAACAATGTTCAATAATCGCTGCTGTCCTCCATTTTTGTTGGAGATGTTTTTTTCGGCACGTCAGCACCAAGCATTATGAGTGCAAACATTTCAACAGGGATCCCATTTATATTATTGTGTACTGTCTCTGCTTTTACTAAGAGATTGGCTACTATGTGATATAGCTTGGTTTATTCTCTTAAATTATTCCCAGCCCGGGGTTGGTAATACTGTGAGTAGGACAGGATCTTTAGGCAAGTGAGTATTTACTGATCCAAATAAAAACCTTGGGAAGTAACAAGAAACTCAGAGATAATGGAAATGAGGGTGTACATGAAGTAACCAGATAGGAACAACATCGTAGCTGCCTTAATCTAGAAACATGAGCAGTGGTCGCAGTTTATTAGCTGCAACACTGAGTGACCAGGAGGCTCCCTACCATATAAAGAAGTCATGAAGTAGGATGGAGGAGGAGATCAGTGGTGTACCTCAGCCTGCATCATTAGATAATCTGTGGGATGCAGAAGTCCTAGGTTAATACATACTTTCCCACTCAGATACAGAATCTGCTGGGTATTATGCATGCTTCATTAAATAGGTAAGTTTTTTCGATGCTTTTAAGCAGCATTAATTAATACAAAACACAAGATGACAGTCTTGAGGTGTAAGAAAATCATATTCAACATGTTCTAAAATGTTACGTCTGACTAAGGAAGCCCCACCTCATCACCACCCTAGGGGAAAGTAATGATAAGAAAACAAATGTTAGCAGTCATATTTACATGAAGGGCAGGGTTCAATGCTTTAAAGGAAACAGATGAGCAGCCATTCTAGACAGATGCTAAACTGGGCTCCTGGCAGCTTACAGCAATTTTACAATGTTTTATGTTTCAGTCCTCACTGTAACAGTAACCTGCTGGCTATGTAAGGGGTTCTATTTTTTTTTTTCTTCTAGTACTTTTGTTTTAAATATCTCAGTTGTGCTCTGTAAATATATTAATCATTTAAACACTGGTAGAGTTAAAGTACTTTATTTAAGATTTATGAAATATTACGCTCCTTTTACTAACATGTATAATTTTGTAACAATTTGCAGGTTGCAGGGCACAGGCAAGTCTGGTTCAGCCTCCTTCACTGTCTGTGTCTCAGGGGCAGAATGTGGAAATCCCCTGCACAGGACTCAGTGGTTACACTCTGTCCTGGTACCAGCAGAAACCAGGGAATTCTCCTCGGCTTCTTACTTATGGCACTAGCACAGAGACAGGAATTCCAAGTAGATTTTCTGCTTCAGTAGATAACTCTGCGAAAATTTCCAAATTAATAATCACAGGAGTCAATGCTGAGGACGATGCTGATTACTACTGCAGTAACTGGGATAGTAGTGCTAGCACACGCACAGTGATACAGTTACATGAAGACGTTAGACAGAAACCTTTTACTTCACTGAGGCTGTACAGCAGTAATTCATGCAGAGTAATATTATTTAAGCACCCTGGTTTCCAGGTAGAGGATGGTACTGATTATTACTGTGACATGTGGGTCAGAATATTTAACTCATACGCAGTTATACTGATAAAGGGGAACACAGAGGTTAATTAAAATTATTTAACACAGTACTCAAGCGGGGGATTGTATTGATTATTGCTGTGACATGTGGGACAGCATGTTTAACTCATACATAGTTATACAGATACAGGGAACACAGAGATTCATTAACATTATTATTTAACATGGTACCCAGACAGGGGACGGTACTGATTATTACTGTGACATGTGGGACAGTATGTTTAACTGATACACAGTTATATAGATATAGGGGAACACAGAGATTAATTAACATTATTTAACACAGTACCCATGCGGGGGATGATATTGATTATTACTATGACATGTGGGGTAGTATGTTTAACTCATACACAGTTATACAGATACAGGGAACACAGAGATTAATTAACATTATTATTAAACATAGTACCCAGGCAGGGGATGGTATTGATTATTACTGTGACATGTGGAGCAGTATGTTTAACTCATACACAATTGTACAGATACAGGGGAAGTTGAGATAAATGTTTTTTTTTTTGAGGGATGGGGGACACAGCGGTGAAGGAGACATCAGACAATCAGAAGGAAGACAGCAGGGAGGGTAAGACTGTACAACCAGCAGGAGTGAGTATTGGTGCAAAAGGGGTGGGAGGTTGGCATAATGGTTATGGTGTTTGCCTTATAAACCAAAGGTGTAGGGTTTGATTCTCAAATGGGGTAATTGGCTAGGCTTAAAATGCCTCACAAAGGCAGTTAGCCTAGTACTAATCTATGAACCTATGAACCTATGACATTCCATGGCTGTAATCCCGTCCAGCTACCCTGGCTACCATCATCATTGGGCCCTGTCTTAGATGTTAGAGACAGTGCTGGACAGGGATGGGACTCAATGAGTTGTTGAAAGAGGTTCTCCATATATCTGATTCAGGTGTTTAATGTCCTCTCACTTTTCTCCTCCACAGTGTCTGTCAGCTTCCAATGGGTGACAAAACTGTCATCTACAGTGGCATTGCTACATGTGAATACAACAGTCCCAATATCCAATGCAGTGCTACCTATAAGAGGTAGTGAAGGTGAGTCAGGAGGTGTGAAAGTCACTGTGACAGGAGGTGTAAAGTTGACTGTGGCAGGAATCTAGATGTGCTGGGTACTTCTGGTGGTGGTCATGGTGTTGCTTCCTCCTGTGGGAGGTCATGTGGGGGGGTCAACAGGCTTTGCTAGAGGGATTAGTGCAGATTGTGATGCTGGTTCTGTTGCAGATAGTGTAATAAATGAAGAAAAATAAAATAATAAACAAAATAAATACATGTAATAGAAAAGGATAGCAACAGAGAGGATGGGGAGAGAGAGATGTACAAATACAGTAAAAGGTACAGCTGATGTCTACTTGTCATATGATGAAGTTATACGTAATATATGTAAAAGAGCAAACAATTCATCCATGCTGTTAGTATAGACAAGTGAGATGGGAACTTGAAACTACAATCATCATCACCTGCTTTCTGTAACACAAATGAAAACATGATGTGTTACTTGTCAAACCATCAGGGGTGGGTAGTATAAGACACAGTAGTGGAATCTCTGAGATAATATACATATACAAAAAAAAATGCCGCTCAGTTACAGATTCCCCTCACTGGTATTTTAAATAAAGGAAACAAGTACAGTGACAAAGTATGTCCGTGACACAAATGTTCACCTACCAACAAAAAAGTGTTGCTCATACATATTTCCCACATCTAATCTTATGGGTACTATAATAAGACAGATATATCATATTAAAAATTAGAATAACATATATAGGGATGGGGGGATTTGAATCAACATACATCATTACAATGTGTGAACACATCCTTCAATACCTAGAGCCACTTGTCCAACATTATAGCAGAATGCATGCACACCCACAGTAGTCAACAGAGCTCCCTATTGAAAGGTTAACACTCAAATTGCTGAGTGCCCACAAGCTGAAAATAACAGACTGAAAACACAGGAGAAGATTGAATTTGGAAAAATCACTCTTCTCCTTTAACCTTCTTTTTGCATGGCAGGGGGGTGGGTGGCAGCAAGTCCCCCCTGCACCCCCACATTCCCCGAACTTATATATACCAACTCTGAGATCACCGTACGTCAAAGAAAAGGGAATATTCTGAGAAATGGCAAGTATACTCATCTTTTTCTGCTCTTAGGTACTCCATTCTCTCCACATGTAGCTGCCTATTCACTGCAATGTCTTCAGGGTCTATGGGAGGAAAAACAGCAATGAGCAAGGTCTATGGATGGCATGTACTGACAGACTGTATGTTTAGCTGACATAAATCCTACTTAAATAGAGTAAGAGGTGCCTGCTGTTTACCTTCTTCCTCCCCTCAACCACTGGGGGTCAGGACTGTGGCACCTCATATCACAATAATATTGATGGTATATGGCTTCTCTCTACATGAGACTCCAGTGTCCCCAGTAATAGTACAGCTTAAACTGTTCTAGTCTTATACTGAAGCCCATAATACTCCTCCTACTGGAACATATGTCTGTAATCCTGATGAAAGAGGTGGAGAAAGATGTTCGTCTCCAGCACATACCAGCTCTGCTCTGTAAAAGAAGCACGACCTTCACATTTTCCAGCCATGCCTCACCTTGAATAATCACATGGAAAAATGGCTGAAAACTGTCACTCAAAGCACTTCTCTTGTGTTTCGTCTACCATGTATCAATGGCTATTGACAGGCACCACATTCACATGCCGGATTGCATGCTAGTGTAATACAAGTACTGCATTATTATGGTTTACACCGATAGCCTAGTACCTACCTATGAACCTATATCAAACAAAGCTCCTCATTAGCACTTTTCAAGAAAAATCTTGATGATTGGATGGGAAATAGGAAATTCACCCCGGGGATCACCTCTGTGGCTCTGCTCGACAGTGGCACAAGAAAATAATTTTCTTGGGTGGCAAAACCAGGGTACCTTTTTGGCTGGGCTTGTATAGGCCCCAGGGCCAATAGCCTAGTACCTACCTATGAACCTATGAACCTACAACAGTACATTAAAGTATTATGCCATTAAGGAAGCAACTACTACAGTGACTCCATTTTCCTGTGGTTATATGTGGAATTACAAATATCCTCTAGAAACATGGAAAGGACTGCTCATGCACAGTGCTGAAAGCAGGAATGCAGGTATGCGTATGGCATCAAAGATAATTGAGTGTGATGTTTAGCAAGTTTTCTCATTGTGAAAATTGAAAGAGCCAGACCCAGTAATTAGGAGTGCCCATATTGGTATAATGATTTTGCTCAGCCAAGTGAATATGCATGATATAAGTGTGACAGGAGTCGCCAAGCCTCATTGTGCCATGGAAGAATCATTAGAGCAAAATCTTCTGAACCTGCAAAAACTGCACCTGTGAGGAATTGTTAAGGAAAGTAAAACCCTGTGGTACATGGTAAGTTCTACCTTTTCTCTTGTAAACACTTTTTTGACATGTACACTTACTGACATAATGTTAATCTACACAGTAATAAAATTATGAATTTTAAATATATATGGTTATTACCAACTACCTGAAGTATGTGTATGTATGTATGTCTAAAAACCCAAGGGATATAATACTCATACTTTAGCAGTCCTAAGTATCATACAGAGTTAACTGAGATATAATCATTTAGCCTGGTCATGAAATGGCAGTTGATCTTAGCTGGAATATCAGCTCTGTATACTTGTTTCTAGTTGTCCAAATGTCTGCCCTGCTCTGGTCATATTTTACTATTTCCAGTAAACCAAAACCGAATGGATTGAAATTCTCACAGACTAAAGACTTCTTATACACAGCACTGTGGTGGTGCTGCGGTAGCGTTGTCACCTCACAGTAAGACGCTGTCCGGTTCGATTCTCAGCTAGAGCTTCTTCTGTGTGGAGATATGCATGAATGGGCGTACCTTCATTGAAGGTTGTGCATCAGGGCTGGTAACCCGGCACGTAAAAATCAACTACCAATCATTAGCGGACCGGAGTTCCGCTGTGGCGACCCCTCATCGGGAAAAGCCGAAAGACACAAACAAAAATTAATAGTCTTTTTTGCTATATCATAGCAGACTCTGTATATCCTTTTATGCAAAACTCTCTTCATTTTACCAACATAAAATTAAGTACAAGTTCTACATTTTTCATTGTAAACAATGCTGGGGGTCCCACAATTACCTTTTTTGTAGGATTATCTTCACTGAACAAAAATTGTCAAAAATATATGTTCTTCTTTCAAAGTAAAGGGGCATTGTTTGCAAACCACACTACTTTGTATACATCATCACTGGTATTACAAATACTCCACTTTCTTCTTAAAATTCTAAAGCAAAAGATCTAACATAATTTAGAGGTGGAATATTATAGCAATAACCCACGCCTGGGTGTGGGTAATGCTGGATTTACCCACGGTTGGCGTGGTTTGGTCCCGAGGGCGAAGCCCGAGGGACCAAACAAAGACAACCGTGGGTAAATCCAGCATTACCACCAGAAGTGAGTTATTATATAATGCCATTATTTAAGAAAAAATAATTACTTTTCTTAAATAATGGCATTGTATAATGCCTCTTGCTGCCCTTCTGCACCTGTCTGGTGTTCGCGGCAGTTCTGATGTACTGCGCATGCCTCGCAGTACATCAGAGCTTTGGGCAAAGCAACGGAGAACGCAAGTTCTCCGTTGCTTTACTATCTCGCTATGTTAAATGGGTTTAACATAGCGAGACAGCTAAAATAAGCAACGGAGATCTCCGTTGCTTATTTTAAAGCTGTCTCGCTATGTTAAACTCATTTAACATAGTGAGACAGGTTTAAAAGCAACGGAGATCGCAAGATCTCCGTTGCTTTACATTAAGCTATGTTAAAGGAGTTTAACATAGCGAGACAGTTTAAAAACAACGGAGATCTCCGTTGCTTTTTTAAAGCTGTCTCGCAATGTTAAACTCTTTAACATAGCGAGAATGTTATACTAACGGAAAAAGTCCGGGCGACCGGACCTTTTTCCGTTAGTATATTGAGGGATTTACCACGGGCACGCTGGTTGGTCTGGCCAATCAGCGTGCACGTTTTGAGGGTAGGCATTGTATAATATTTGTTTACTGCAAACTTTTGATTGTTTGTCTTAGATTTCTGGCCCTTTGCCAAGAGAGGAACATATCAAATTAGATTATATTGAAAAAGAACTGTATAAACTGGACCCAAACAAAACGCAGGTAATAATGACCAGAGAACACTTCAGCAACAACTTAAAGTACCATTACAGTAATAGGGGACAGGGGGTTTAAATGCAGAGATGAAAAGTCAGCAAGCAAAGGAGAGTAGTAGTGCTGAAATTGAATTCGTCCTTCAGTCTTGGTGAGCACTTTCATGAGCTAGACCCTGTTTTTTACAAAATCACACCAAGGCGACACTAATATATAAACTGTATTTATACAGCAAATATCATGAATAGAAGTAGGTCAAACATTAAAAAGTATAGCTGGGTGCACAAGACCCAGGATAAAAAGTGCCCAGTCTTGGTAGGTGCACTGGTACCAGGACTGGAAAAAATAACAGTGTAGAATTCACAAAATGTGGAAATGTTCCTACAATAGGGCAAGGCCCAGGGCAAGGATGGCCCCCCTGTTGTAGAAAGAAGTAGTCCACAAAAATCACAAAAACTAATAGGCCAAAGAAGAGCCATAATGATGACAGAGTGGACTATTGAGGATAAGAAATAAATTATTCATTGTTACTATTACGCAAAAAGCCCAGAATTTCCAGACACAAGATATACAAAAACATTAAGACAGAAATTAGAGGAAAGAAAAATACTTCCACAAGAAAAAAACTGTCAGACACTTCACATAAAAATTTGTGGTCATTAATACAACAGATTTGTGAAAAACAGTATATAGACCAAGAAACGTTGATCTGTTTGGAAAAAGAAGCATCTGAGAAAGTGCAAAAATATAAATAACAAAACCTAGATATTTTTGAAATATATAAAAAAATAAATATGGACATGAGAAAGAAGAAGAGATTTGATATGGTGCAATATTTATGCAACAGTGAAAGCCAAATTAATCAACATAAAGAAGGCAGCCCCAAAGATATTTGAAGAGAGATACAGGCAAAGGCATCCAGACATGAAAAATTTCACAATAAAAGAAAATGACAAAGAGGGAATGTAGAAAAGAAGATTAGTAAAGTAGAAGTTAAAAAATAGAAATTGAAGTTATGGAGTGCCTGCAAAGTGAAAGATCTGATGTAGAAGGTCTAACACAGGTTACATCACAGCATGATGGAATGAGTCCCCAAAGTAAGGAAAAAGAGGAAGATCAGGAGACATCTGAGAAAGAAATATGAACATGGGAAAGAAAAAGAGATTTAATATGTTGTAATATCTATGCAAAAGAGAAAGCAAAACTAATCAATACAAAAAAAGCAGCACCAAAAATAATTGTAGAAAAATACAGGCAAAGGAATCCAGACATACAATACAAAAAATAAAAAGACGAAGAGGAAAAGCAGAAAAGGATATTAGTAATGGAGAAGTTAAACTGTCACACTGTTTGTAAAGCTTTTTTATCTAGTTTCACTGTGTGAAAGATATTAACTGGAAATTTTCTCTTATTTGTTAAGCATCTGTTTGTTCTGTTTTCCAGCCAAGGATTGTATCATATAGCATGCAGTTAAAAGCATTCTCTAGAGTCTCCTTGCTCCTTTATCTGTTTAAAACTTTAATTTAGTGTCTCACTGCTGTTTTTCTGCTGTGATAAACATTTCTGTAGTGGTTTTTTCTGCTTAAAACAGTGTAGCTAGTAGCTGTAGCATAGTTTCCCATGCTGCATCCCTATAGGTGTCTTGTTCTTATACTTGGTAGCTTTGCAGTTGCCCCTAGTGTAGATTTGATCTGAGACACTCCTCCCAGTCCACTGCTATTAGCTCATTCTCCTAAATACAAAGAGAACATTTGGGAAGGTCAATCCCCTTAGTTTTTTTAACCTTGAATTATCTCACTTCTCCCTTTACACTTTATTAAAGAACTACTCAGCTGCTTTTACAGTATTTGTGTTTCCTCCTCCTACTCTATCATTTCATCTTGTTTTTTCTGCTACTTGTTCTCTAAAGTGTTCACTTGCATCTTCTCTGCTGCATTTATTACTGCTTGTTTTTAGCCTGTCTAAATTTTAAGTGCTATTCTAAGCCTGTTACTTTTGGCTTATGCACTTGTGCTTTAGGCTTACCCCTTAGCTCTCCTTGGCCTCTCTCCCTCAGATTCTGACAAATATGGATGGATAATTTCCTATGGTTTCTCCTGCCAGTCTGTTTAATATAGGCATCCTGAGACAGTGTAGCAACTGCCTCATGTACATGGGCAACCATCTACTACTACCACCTAGGAACACAATTGGTGAGAGCTGCAATTACATGAAGAAGCTAGAGTCTATGCTCTCTCCTTCACAAGCCAGTACATCTGGCACTAAGAAGGTTGTCAACAAAATCACTACACTTCAAACACCGCCCACAACTACACAGCATGCACTCACATAGGCAGAGGTTCTCAATAAAAATAAACCCAAACAAAGGAGATCTCAGAGGTAAAAACACATGAGAACTCCACAACCCTCCACACCACATACCATGCATAGTCCACACGCAAGTATCTCGCAACCACTAAGGCCTAACCATAAATTCAACATATCAGTCATAGGAGACTCCATTGTGAGACACACAGATGTGCCTCTCACCAGGCTGGATAAGGAGAAAGTCACGGTTAGTTGTTTGTCAGGTGCCAGAATCTGCCATATCACACACACACACACACACACACACACACACACACACACACACACACACACACACACACACACACACACACTCAAGTCTCTCAATAACAGGTACTGTTATGACTCTGTCATAGTCCATGTTGGCATGAACGACTGACTATATGAACAGAGACATGATTGAACTCGCTGAATATGTGTCCCAGGCAGGTATCTCCCAAGCCTTAAGCGGCATTCTACCTTCACCCAGAAAGATGCCTCAATACAAACAGAAAATGATTAACTTAGGGGGATCCAGTGCCTGACAGCCTAGGAAGATATGATTGACAGATCATGATGCTTTGCTAGAGATGGCCTGCATCTGTCTCATTTGGGCTTCTGGCTTCTAGCAAAGGCCCTTGCCTCCCCATAGTGTCTTTTTTAGGAAAAGTCATGAAGTTGATACTACTAACATAAACATCTCACAAAAATGCAAATTAAAGGTTATGCTTCTAAATGCTAGGAGTCTAAATATGAAACTGCACTCATTGCAAGCATTCTTAACCCTGGAAGTTGTTGACATTTGTGCAGTCACAGAAACCTGGTTCAAAACTGTGAAGAACACCCCAGCCTTACCTGGTTACTCATCCTATCATACATTCAGACCCCAAAATTTGGGCAGCAAAGTCAAAGGAGGTAGAGTTTCAATATATATTAAAGACACACACACCTCCAGGCTGATCAAACATTATGATGCACAGGAGACACTCCAGGTGCAGTTAACCGTTGAAGAGCCCCTATTCAAATTATCTAGCTACAGGCCCCTAAATTTGACTCAAAATGCCCACTCCACCTATCTGGACACTCTTCAAATCTATCAAGATTCAACCCCTTACCCTGATCCTGGGTGACTTTAATTACTCAACCATAGACTGGAAAAACTGCTCATGCCAGAACACAAATGCCCAGAGATTCCTCAATTTTATCAATGCCAATGCCTTGGAACAGCTAGTTGATACCCCCACAAGAGGTGATAATATATTGGACTTTTTATTTATTTATTTTATTTTATTTTACATTTGTTGACCGGGATAGTCCGACTGGATGCATGTCCATTTTCAGCGGAGGCCTGGGGAGAAAAGCTCCAAGGTAAACAGATAGAACATAACATATTACAAATAAAATATTAACAGTGATTACATAAGCAAACAAGATAGACAAGTTCCACAGGTTAGAGTTAATCCAGCATGAAAGTCAGGATTAAATTACACAGTAAGCTGACTAACAGATTTTACACATTCCAGAGGAGAGTTAGCCAGGCTTGATACAATGACATAGCCAGTTTAGTGCCAGATGTTGTTTGAGTCTAGTTTTAAATTGACCTAGGGAGGAAAGTAAAGTAATATCAGCTGGAAGTGAGTTCCAGGATCTACCTACAGAGTTTGCAAGGAGAGAGTCACTGGATGTGTTGTTAATTTTGCTTGTCTGAATTAGTAATCTGTTGGAGGATCTAAGCAGTCGAGGATTGTTATAGGGGGTGATAAGATTTTTAAGTGCAGGAGTATTGTCCAGATTATAAAGGATTTTATAGGCCATAATCAGTTGGTTATACTGGATTAGGCTGGGTAGTTCAAGCCACCCAAGTTGGTTTAGACTGATGCAATGATGTGTCCTAATGGTTAAGGTGTTTGCCTTGTAAGTACAAGGTGCAGGGTTTGAGTCTCACAAGGGATAATTGGCTAGGCTTAAAATGGCTCGCAAGGGCAGTTAGCTTAGTACTAATCTGTGAACCTAAAAGGCAAACCTGGCAATGTGGTTGTAGCAGATTGAGAGTTTGCTAAGGACAGTCTTGTTTAAATTAGAGAGTAAAGGGGTTGCATACAGAAGTGTTGAGAGAAGGTCAGAGTGAGCTATGGCAATTTTGGCTGCCCTACACTGACCGCCTCAAAAAACCCCAGCTTTACTCCGTAGCATATCGCCTACTCCGAGCTGATCTCTGCCTAACATATAAAACTATGTCAAACCCAGAGCTGTTGGACATGCTACACCTAAAGAAATCCCAATCCCTCCAAGCTACATGCTCTAGGGACCTAAACCTTGTCACCACAATAAACGAGACATGCTGGAGGGATAGATTCCTGTCCCAGAGACTTCCTATACTCTGGAACAAGCTACCCATCTATGTCAAGCAAAGTTCTTCATTAGCACTCTTCAAGAAAAATCTTGATGAGTGGATGGGAAATAGGAAATACACCCCGGGGATCACTTCTGTGTCTCTGTTGGACAGTGGCACAGGAAAATAACTTTCTTGGGTGGCGTAAGCTATGGTACCTTGCTGGTTAGGCTTATGTAGGCTCTTGGGCCGATAACCTAGTACCTATAAGGGGTTAGGAATGCTTTTATTCTGTAAAGTGACCGTATTTTTTTGTTGATGGTTTTGATTGATTGGTTTACATGTGGGTCAAATTTTAGATTATTATCTGTAATGACACCTAATAGTTTTATAGAGGGGTCAGGGGAGATTATTGTGCCATCATTTGCATTTATGGTAAAGGTAAAAGCAGTAGAACTATGTGTAGGTGAAAATAACAGCATTTTAGTTTTTTGGGGATTTAGTATCAGACAACGTTCAGAAAGCCAGTTTTCTATTGTATTAAAGGTGGTCTGGGTAGATGACCATAAGTCTGTTGGGGATGTGGCCGAGCAAATCAGGGTAGAGTCATCAGCATATTGGATACAGCTGACTTTTGGGATGACAGTATACAGGCTGTTAATGAAGAGTTGATATTTACCACCATGAGTAACAACTGCAGGACCCCTAAGGTATCATCTTCTCTGGTAAGATCCGACCATAAAGCGGTCACTTTCAAAGTCACCATCTCCCTTGACCCCCCTCTAGCTAGGGACAAACAAAACAACTTCTCCAAAGCTGATTACAACCTCCTGAGGAATTATATAAACAGTGTCACAGCCCTTCCTTTACTATGGGAACTGGCACCAATGTCCAAATCTACACTGAAGTACTATACGAGCATTTATATAGATGCATGGAATCAGGAATACCTGACAGGACAAAATCATCCTCCACAAGGAAGAGTAAACCCATCTGGTGGACATCTACAATAAATAAACTATATAAAAAAAGGAAAAAAATGATGTCCAGGACCAAGAAAGAGCAGGTGCTCAATTGGAAGCAATGTCTCCCTAGCCTGAACAAGCAAATAAGAGCACTAGTGAACTCCTCTAAAGCAAACTTTGAGTCCAAATTAGCCACATCTACTAGAGACAATCATAAGGCCTTCTTCATATATGTCAGCAGTCTCAAAGGAAGCACCCAGATCTGTTCAGAACTGGTGGTCAAGGACACCACATACACAAATGCTGTAGATATAGCCAATCTACTGGATGACAGATTCAGAGAAAACTTCTCCCCTCTGTCCACCCATCAGTAAATCAGGACATCCTCAGTACCTGCCCCCCACCCCTCATCTCTAGGGAACAGGTCATCACTACCCTCTCCAAGGCAAAAAATACAGCCTGCAATGGACTCAATAACATCCCAGACTGCATCCTACATGAACTCAGGCTTATACTTGCAGCACTATTAGGCACCCTATTCAACCAAAGCCTGAGTATCGGCTTTGTACCAGCTGAGTGGAGGACAGCCACTCCCATCCCTTTACACAAAGGTGGAGCATCCACCGATCTAGGAAATTAAGACTCATCAGCCTAACTAGCCTTATCTGCAAAGCCATGGAACAGATTATCATGGACCTCATTAACAGTGACATTGGCAACCTCCAAACACTTGATGCCACACATTCTGGCTTTGTCAATTGGAGGTCAGGTCTGTTAAATCTGGTCTTCTTCTTTGAGACAGTCATCAAAGTCATGGACAAGGGGAAGATGACCATAAGCTAATCACCCTTAACATCCACATCCCACCCCCACCCCCCAGTAAGGAAACCTCCATAAAAAACTTCTCCAAAGCCAACTTCATGCTACTCAAGTCAGAAGTGACAAACTTCATGACACCCATGCAGACGGGAACTGAAAGTTCAACTGCTGAATCCTACACTAAGGCACTGTACGAGCACATCCACTCATGCATGAATCGTGCCATCCCAAATAGAACCAAGATGCTCTCATCCAAAAAAAGGAAGCCAATCTGGTGGTCCCCTGCCATAAACAAACTTTACAACAAAAGGTAGAAACTGTTGCAGAAAAGAGAAAAATCGCAGGATGCAAAAAACTTCCTTACCAGCCTCAGTAAGAAACTGAGATCCCTCATAAAATCCTCCAAAGCTAGTTATGAAAATAAAATCGCCAAAGATTCCAAAGACAACCACAAGGCATTCTATAACTATGTCAAGAATCTAAATGGCAATGCTCAGATCTGGTCTGAGCTAAAACAGAATGGCATTAAATATACTGATCCCAAGGATATTGCTAATATCCTGGCAGATCGATTCAGTGCCAACTTCACCCCCCTCTCACCCCCTAAATGGCCCATCTCAATACCGGAAGATTGCCAAGTTCTGGTAATAACGGCCACACAGGTAAAAAACGCACTCTCCAAAGCTAAGAATACAGCATCCATGGGACCAGAAGACATCCCGGGCTGTGTACTACATGAACTACAATATGAACTGGCACCTCACCTAAGTGTCATGTTTAATCATAGCCTCACCTCAGGTTTCGTGCCCACTGAGTGGCGCAGAGCTACAGTTATCCTGCTCCACAAGGGGGGATCCACCTTGGATCCCGGAAACTACCGCCCATCAGTCTGACAAGCCTTATCTGCAACGCCATGGAGCGTATTATCATGGAACTTATAAACAAAGACATTGGCAACCTTCAAACACTGGACCCCACCCAGTTTGGGATCATGAAGGGCCGATCTTGTCTCCTGAACATGACTGACTTCTTCAAATCAGTCTCCAGAGCCATGGACAAGGGTAAGGTGGTCCACAGAGCCTATCTAGACCTTACCAAGGCCTTTGACAACATCCCCCACTCTGGAATCATATATAAACTTACTAAGCTGGGCATTAATCCCTACATCACCCAATGGGTTGCTAACTGGCTTACTGATAGAACCCACACTGTAAAAGTAGCCGACTCCAAATCCAGCTCCAGACAAGTGACAAGTGGAGTACCTCAGGGTTCAGTCCTGGGACCGCTCTTGTTTGGCATCTACTTCTCTGAAGTACAGGCCAACACTAAGGGACACTGGATAACAAAGTTCGCAGATGACTGCAAACTGGGAGCCATTACTGAATCTCCAAATGATGTGGATACTCTACAAAAGGGCCTTACAGAAACACATGCTTGGTGCCAGAGCCATGGGCTCAAGCTCAGTGTCAAGAAATGTATAGTTATTCCCTTTGGGAAAAAACATGTATCCGTGAATTACCTTATAGGTGGCAGTACACTAAACACCGAAAGTGTGATAAGAGACTTAGGGACACAGGTGGACAGTGGTCTCACCTTGGATAACTACATCGCCACAACAGTCAGGAAATCTTTCTATGTGGCACACCTCATCACTAAGGGCTTTTCATCCAGAAAAAAGGAGGTCATTGTCCAACTGTACTCATCCCTCATTAGACCCATTATAGAATACAACGCCCCGTTTGGTATGTACCTCTCAAGACATCTGCAACAACTGGAAAGGCCACAGAAATACCTCACTAAAAGAATCACAGGCCTAAAGCAGATGTCCTACGCTGACTGCCTTAAAAAACTCCAGCTATACTCTGTTGCATATCGTCTACTCAGAGGCAATCTCTGCTTAACATACAAGGCCATGTCAAACCCAGAGCTGTTGGACATGCTACACTTAAAGAAATCCCAATCCCTCAGAGCCACACACTCCAGGGATCTAAACTTTGTCATCACAATAAACAAAACATGCTGGAGGGATAGGTTTCTGACCCAGAGACTCCCCAGACTCTGGAATACATTGCCCATACATGTCAAGCAGAGTGCCTCTTTGGCCCTCTTCAAAAGGAACCTTGACGGTTGGATGGGAGAAAGGAAATTCACCCCGGGGATCACGTCAGTCGCCCTGCTAGACAGGGGTCCAGGGAAGTAAATAGTGTGGGAAGAAATTGCCAGGGAATTGTTATGGCTAGGCTTGTATAGGCCCTAGGGCTGATAGCCTAGTACCAACCTAAGAACCTATGAACCTATGAACAACACCTACCCTGACCTGGCCAAAGCCTTTGACACTATTCCCCACTCGGGAATAGTAGATAAACTCTCTCAACTAGCATCAAACCATATGTTACCAGATGAATAGCAAACTGGCTCATTAACAGAACCCACCTAATCAAAATAAGGGGAAGCCACCTCAAGCAATAGACCTGCAATGAGCAGCATACCCCAGAGAAAGGTTTTGGGGCCTCTGATATTTAGATTATACTTATTTGAGGTGCAGGCCAAAACCAGTGGGCTATGGCTGACCAAGTTTGCAGATAACTGCAAGCTGGGCACAGTCATCAATTCCCCAAGTGATGTGGATATCCTCCAAGAGGGTCTCACCCAAACAAATGACTGGTGCCAGAAACATGGCCTCAAGCTGAATGCCAAAAAATGCATCATCATCTCCTTTGGGGAGAGTGACATCCCCACATATTATCACATTAATAACAATGTTCTAAGTACAGAATCAGTACTGAGGGATTTGGGCACCCAGGTTGATAGCAACCTGACTTTTGACCATCATGTTGCTTCCATTGTATGGAAAGCTTTCTACATGGCCTACCTCATAAGTAAGGGTATCTCATCCAGGGACAAAGAGGTGATACGATCCCTGTATTCTTCCCTTATAAGGCCAATTATTAAGTACAACACCCCCTTCAGCATGTACCACGCAAAGCACTTGCAGCAGCTGGAGAGACAACAGAGGTTCCTCACAAGGAGAATCCAGGGCCTCAAACACCTACCCTACACAGATAGGCTAAAAGCCCTGTCCCTCTACTCAGTTTCATACAAACTCCTCAGAGGTGACCTCTGTCTGGCATAAAAAGCAATCTCAGACCCCACCTTGATGGGACTGCTGCATATCCGCAAGTCAAGCTCCACTCGAGCAACCCATACGTGCAACCTCAACCTGGTCTGTGATAGCAATATGAATTCTTGGCAGAACAGATTTCTGTCCCAGAGACTCCACCATCTGTGGAATAGAGTCCCTCTCCACGTCAAGCAGAGTACCGCATTATCCCTTTTTAAGCGCAACCTGAATAGCTGGTTGGAAAACAGAAAATACACTCCTGCGATTCCACCTGTGTCCCTGCTGGACAGGGGCTATGGGTGCTGACTTGTCTAACTGTGGGCTAAACTCTTAGCTAGGCTTATAAGGCCTCAGGGCCAATAGCCTAGTAACTTCCTATGATTCTAAAGAAATAGAAACTGAGGCTATGGAGTACCTCCAAAGTGAAGGATTCAGTTTAAAAAATCTAATTCTGAATGCAACACAACTGGATAGAGCAATGGACCTCCAAATTAAAGGGAAACCAGTGGAATGGGAAGCAATTGGACAGGTGCCATATGAAGATATTTTGGAGCCTTCCACAGGAAACCAATATAAATGTTCACTTGAAGCTGGACAGCAAAGGAAGGAACAGGAAACTGTGGAAACTCTAATGTAGTTTATAATGAGGAGTGGTAGGCCAGTGAGTTCTCATATGACAGAACAACGGATGTCACAAGATGAAATTGAAGAAAATGAGCCACAGGAAGATGCAATAGAACTTTCTATAGAATGCTCACAGGAAATGGAAAACAAAAAATGTGCCATCAGTTTAAAAGAAAATGAGCTAAGAGAAGGGTTGCTTGACTTAATTGAGATAGATACATTTACGATCAATGAAAGAAATAGACTACAGAAGGTCAATAAAACCGCAAAAGTCAGAAGTTGAATAAAACAAGTAAACACAGTAATTAGGACTGTCCATAGAGATTCATGCAATATAACAGAAGTAAACAGAATATATTACTGTGCAGCTAAATTAATCACTGATAAAGTTCTACCACAAAAACACAGGGCAGTGAGGGAATGAAAGGGGAGAACTCGAATACCATCACGGAAGTATCAAATAGAGAAAACTACAAAGCAACTAAGACAAGAAATGTCACTGATAGAAGACTATAGAAGAGGGAACAGATCAACAAAAATACTTAGATAGATGTGATAAAAGCAATGTGCAGTATTAGAACAGATCAGAATCTATCATGCACTATCGCAAATAACAAACTAAAAATCTCAGCACAGGCGGAAAACTTAGAAGATACTTAGATAAATATAAAGGAAAAGTACAAGATAAGCAATTTATTGATGACCCAAAAAAAGTTTTATAGAGAACTGGGAAACAAGGTAAAAATAATTGAAAGAGCCCCAAAAAAGGAAAAAAAATAGATACATTTTGGAGAGGTATCTATGACGATCCCGTGGGATATAACAAAGATGCTAAATGAATAGAAGAAGTAAAAGAAAGAATAAGAAGTACGGGATATGAAATGGGGTGAAGTAAAAGCCAGAGAGATTGAAACAAAGTTAAGAAAAGCCTCTAATTGGAAAACCCCAGGCCTAGATGCAGTACATAACTTCTGGTTAAAAGTCTTAACATCTTTGCATGAAGATTTAGCCATGAGTAAAAACTATTTATATGCACACTCCAAACAAACACTAACCAGGCTAACAATGGGAAAAGCAATGCTCCTACTTAAGAATGAAACTGGAAGCTAACCTAAAAATTATAGACCAAAAACTTGCCATCCGATGACGTATAAACTGTACACTGGAACTGATGCTGACAGAGTTTATAGTCATTTAGAAGAAAACTCAATTATGACAATAGAACAAAAGGGAAATAAAAAAAAGTTATATGGAACAAACAATAATTTATTGTTAAATTAAGTCATAGTGTAGAACTGTAAGAAGGGGAAGAATCTAAGTATGGAATGGATTGACTACAAAAAAGTATTTGATAGTGTCCCACATTCATGGATAAAAGAGTACTTAGACATCTATAAGGTACACCCTACACATATTGAATACATTATAATGACCATGAAACAGTGGCAGACCACTTTGCAATTAAGCCTTGATAAAGGACAAATTATTATTCCAGGGATAAAAATTCAAATGGGGATATTCCATGGTGACTCTCTGTCACTGTTGCTATTCTGCCTTCCCCTTATCCCATTAAGCTGTCTGTTTAACAGCTTAGACTGTGGCTATAATATGTCTCTTAGAAAACAACAAAGTGCAAAGACTTCTCTGTTGATAATTTAAAATTGTATAGGTCATCAGATGAGGAACTGAAAGTACAACTGCAAGTTGTCAATGCTTTTTCAGATGATATAAGAATGTCATTTGGTCTTGATAAATGTGCAAAAGCAACCTTTAAAGCAGGAAAACTGCAGCACAAAGAAAACATGAGTTTAGGACAAGAATATAAAAGAACTTAAGCAAGAGGAAGTGTATAAATATTTGGGAATTGAAAGATTAACAATAAAACATGAACAAATGTGAATAAAACTTAGTAAGGAATACTTTACAGACTTAAATTAATTCTGAAACAGAGTTGACACCTAGGAACGATATCCAGGCTATAAACTAATTTTCTCTTCCTGTCCTAACTTACAGTTTTGGAGTGAGTGACTGGCCCCAAAATGTGTTGGATAGATTAGATAGGAAAACAAGAAGGATGGTTCATGCTCACCAAATGATTTATAAAAATCAGTGCATACCAAGATTATATATTCCCCGTTCTGAAGGAGGAGTGGGCCTCCTTGAAACTGATTACATGTATTGAGCTTGAATCATGGGACTCCACACATATCTGCTGACCTTATAAGACCCAAATGTAGTGAAAGTTTTGAAACATGAGGAGAATAAATCTAAGATGACTTCCCTGCTTAAACTAGCAGACGCATATCACCATCAAGCAGGAATGGAAATCATACCACAAGTATAAAAATCAGGCAGCAACTGAATTTGTCAAAAAACAAAAGAAATGTGAAGGACCAGATGAGAAGGCAAGAAATGTGGAATAAATATAGTTGCAAGTACAGTAAACTTCTGGAAGAACCTCATGTTGATCAGGAATGAATGCAGGAATGGTTAAGGAGAGGCAAATTCAGACCAAGAGATGAAAGGTTAGTATTGACGACACAAGATAGTGGGCTTACATACACATTGTTTTACAAAGTCCATTGAACATGTGGGAGAAACAGACAGATATAGGTTTTGTAAAACAGAATTGGAAACAGTTGCACACGTTGTTGCTGGTTGTGAAATACTAATAGCAGAAGGACTGTATACTGAAAGACATAATAATGTGGCAAGACTGTTGCACTGGGGATTGTGCAAACATTATGGTAATGAAGTAGCTGAAAAACACTGGAAACATGAGCCACAAAGCATCATAGAGAATGATGAAGACTACATCACATGGGATCACCCATTACCAACAGTTCAAATGTTAGATGCTAGAAAACCAGATATATTGGTCCGAGAAAAGAAGACAAAAGTAGCATTGATCATTGAAATTGCTACACCCATTGACTACAGTGTCTTGCATACAGAGAGACACAAAGTTATAAATTATCAGGATATGCAGGCAGAAATGAGAGCAGTGTGGAAAAAAGATACCCAGAGAGTTCCAATAGCAGTAAGAGCAACGGGTCTTATAAAAAAGAATCTACAAGGATATTTAGATATGTTACCAGTACATGTAATTCCATACGAATTGCAGAAGGCGTCATTACTGGGCACATTGCGAGTGCTGCAAAGAGAACTTCTGGCTGACATCAAAGACTGAAACAATACTAATTTCATGAACTTTAATCATACTTTGACTTGGGAATGAGGTCCATTCCTGCCACAGTATTAGAAATTCAAAAGATTTGGAGAAATTAAAAACAGCAATACTATTATATGAATTATTTGGGTCTATATCACATAGTCAAAGTTTTATAACTTTGAACAAGGAATGTTCAAACCATTCTGTTCAATGTTACAAAATTTCGACTAGTGATTAAAAAAAAAAAAAGAAGTTAAAACAAAATAAACTGTTGTAAGCAGGGGGGCAAGCTGCCCTGCACCCCCCACGTGGGGGGCTGCACCCGCCACACCCCATTCTACTTAAATATATTATTTCTAATATTAATTCTAATAAATCCATAAATATCTTATGCATTTATCTACCTCCTGGAAATAATATTAGCACCTTAGAGTATATTCTTAGCTGGGTCACAGCAACCTTCCCATAAGAAACTTTAATCCTAGATGACGTTAGTATAGATTGGAAGTGCATCAATACTGAGCACCCTACTTCTCATATTAACCTTCATGGTTTCTCTCAGACCATCACCTCCCAAGCTAGAATTAACAAACCAAACCAAAAAGAGAGCACCTTAGATTGGATTCTGATTAATAATCATCACCAAACATACAAAGTAGGCATCTTCCCTGATGATGTAAGTGACCATTGCTTAACCTATATAATTAGGCAAAAAAAAGATATCTCCCACCCAGCATCATATAGGACTTTACGTTCCAACAAGCATTTTAACCAAGAACTATTTCTGAGCAAACTTAGTGCCTGTAATTGGACTTGTCTAAAAACCCTCCCATTAGAAGAGTCTGTCCAACACTTTAGCTCTAAAGTCTTAATGATCCTAGACCAACATGCACCTATACGCAATATAAGAATTAGGTCAAAACCAGCCCCATGGCTCACCAAAGATACAAGGCAAAAAATTCTACTTAGAAATAAAGCCTGGACTAGGTGGCGAACTGCCAAAAGCTCATCTGCTCAACAGACATTTAGACAAATAAGAAATGCAACTAAAAAAAACATACTCTTAGACAAAAAAAACCTTTTACTACAAAATACAGCAAACACACCAAAATAACCCTCAAAGATTCTGGGCAAGTATCAATAGACTCTTATACCCAGGACACTCCAGTACACCAACACCAATAGGAGCTAACCATGAGACTCTCATCCAAACTGCTTATGACTTTAACTTCTTCTACACAGATGCCATCCAAACTCTAGACAGTCAGCTTTCTCCTGACACCTCTAGCATTCCTATCTCTATAACTAGCACTCTTCCTACCTTCCTATTACAGTCTATATCTACTAACTTTATTTTCAAACTCCTAGCAAAACTGAAGCCTTGTACCCCTTCCACTGACCAAATCCCAGCTGAATATCTGCAAAAAGCAGCCAAAGCAGTAGCTTATCCTATATCCATCCTGTTAAACAGAACCATTAAAGAAGGATATAATCCTACCAGCTGGAAAGTCATACACATTATCCCCCTACACAAAGATGGCAACTCCAGTGAATATTCTAACTATAGACCCATAGCCCTTCTACCCCCCTTAGCAAAAATAATGGAAAAATGCATTCACCATCAGCTAATAGGCCATCTAACTCAACACAACTTACTTGCCAAGGGCCAACATGGCTTTAGGCCATTCCATAGTACCACCACTGCCCTCCTATCCTTTACAGACACCATTAATAGAAACCGCAATAACAATGTACTCTCTTCAGCACTATTTATTGATCTTTCAAAGGCTTTTGATATGGTAAACCACAAATTGCTTATCAATATTCTCAAATCACTTTTCCTGGATACTCAATCTATAAAGTGATTTACTTCCTACCTGAGCAATAGGCAACAAGCAGTGCACTGGGAAAATAATCTATCATCCCACCTGCCAGTCACACTGGGAGTTCCCCAGGGCTCCATTCTAGGTCCTCTCTTATTTTCAGTTTTTATTAATGATCTCTACTTGGCTATTCCCAATGCAATTTGTATACAATATGAAGATGACTCTACATTAATCTGCACAGCTAAATCTGCTTCTGAACTGCAATGCCAAACCCAGAAAGTATTTAGCATAGTTGAGACATGGTTCTTAAAGCGCTGCCTCCTATTGAATCCTAAAAATACAAAGCTCCTGCTCTTTACTCCTACTTGTAGGTCCACACCAATATATATCTCAGTCATTTCTAACAATGATACCCTCATATACCCAGACTGTACCACCAAACTCCTTGGTATTACAATAGACAACAACCTTAACTTCGACACCCACATTAACAACACTATAAAATCAGTTAACAGAAAAATGGGCTACCTGTACAGAGTCAAACCCTTCCTTACACCAAAAGCAAGAACTACCATTGCCCACTCCCATCTAATCTCTACTCTACTCTATGCCTCACCAATATACACTAACCTATCCAAAAATAATCTTCTCAAACTTGCTACCTCTTATCATAATATTGCCAGATTTGCCACTGGTAAACCCTTCAGAACCCATCACTGTCAGAATCTCAAACAACTCGGATGGCTTGAACTTCAAAACCAGCTTCAACTCAACCAACTTACAATTGCCCATACGATCCTTTACCAGCCAAACAATACTCCAATACCCTCAGACCTCATAACCTCCTACAAAAATCTTAATGCCTTGCGTTCATCAAGTAAACTCCTAGTTAACATCAGCAAGTCTCACAACATGGCAGGGGACTCTCTATTCTCAAACACAACTGGGAAAAACTGGAACCTTCTACCTATTGAACTTACTTCCCTTCCTTCCTTACCACTCTTCAAACAAAAACTTAAAACCTTCCTCAAAACACACTGGCTGTGCCCTTGTACCAACCCTGACTAACCTATTGTTAATGCTACTAATATCTTTTCTAGCTGTTCTCTCTCCACTAATTTAATCTTCTGTAGTACAATGGAAAGCATCTAGTAAGAACCTGGATACTATTTTTTAGACACTACCATATTTATATTATCTTGCTCTAAACTTTGCATATAATTTTATGATATTTACTGTTAAATGCATAAAATATCTTCTATGTCTACTTCTTGTTTTTTTGTAACAATACTTATTGTCTATTTGTATCTGTCTTGGAGCTTTTCTTCCCGGGCCTCTACTGAAAATGGACATGTATCCAGCTAGACTAGCCCGGTCAACAAATGTAAAATAAATAAATAAATAAATAAATAAATATACCAACTCTGAGATCGTACCACATTGAAATGAAAGGAAACCTCCCCTTATGGAGATTTCTGTTTAAATGCTTAAACTTGTACAAGTTCAAACTTATGGTCTCGACCATATGGGGTTCGAACTTGTACAAGTTCGACTATGTGATAGGAACCCAAATTATTTACTAGGTCATATAAATATGGGGAGGTTTTTCAAGATTGGAAACGTGCTTATTAAATCTGTCTTTAAGGGAAAGGAGAGTGCAACAAACCCAGAAACATATAGACCCTTAAGTCCACTTTTATTTTGTGGAAAAATAATGAAGAAGGTAATATTGGATAAGTTATGTTCAGAACTTGATAGTTTGGGACTTGAAACTAAATACCAGTATGCATATGATGAAAATAGATCTATTACAATCGGTAACATAATGTTCTATAACAATATAATAGAAGCTATGAATGAAAAATTGTGCTGTGATGTAATTTATATAGATTTAACTTCAGCATTTGATAGGGTCATACACAAAACACTGATCAACAGCTAGATATTGATGTACTCTTGATAAGATGTATAGCTGCATGGCTTACAAACAGTACATGGCAAGTATCATACAGCAAATGAACAGGTGAAATTCTTGGTTACAGTCAGGGTGTCTCACAGGGCTCTGTCCTATGCCCTTACTTGTTTATATTGTACCTTGTAGACCTACCTTTTTCATCTGAGGTGTTCTACAGTCTATATGCAGATGACCTGAAACTGGGTAAACCGATTACATGTGTTACAGATAAGGCATGTCTCCAAAAGAACTTGGCTAAATTGACTATTTGGGCACAGGAGAATAATACGCTGATAAATACATCAAAATTAAGCATATGAGGTTTGGGGAACATAACTGAAAGGTGAATATTTAATACAGCACACAGTGACTGAAACTGTAGACTCATTTAAGGACCTGGGTATATGGGTAGATCCAGCTATGAGTTTTTCTAATCATATCTACCAATTGCTTAATGATAGTTATAGAACTATATGTCATATAAAAGATTTATAAAATTTAGGAAATCAGAAATGATGAAGTCATTGTTTGTTAGTTAAATTAGACCCAAATTGAGTATGGAATAACAATATGGAAACCTTATAAGAAAACAAGCATGAGTAAACTGGAAAGAGCAAAGCAGAAATATACCAAGGGCATCCATGGATATGAACATTTAAGTTATTATGAAAGTCTAAATTATATACAGTTGTCCAGTGTCTCTTATAGATATCTAAGAGGAGATCTTATTCAGGTGTATAGGGCATTTAGAGACAGCTACCTCTGGGAAAGTTTGGAGTTATCAAAAAGTACTAGAGATTCTAAAAATTAATAAGATAGCCCACTCTCATCATATTAGACCCTGAGAATTGGGAGGAATCAACTTCCCAGATTTAGAAACATATATCAAGGCTTCAATTTTCAAAATAGTTGTTAACTGGATAGATTAAAACAGTGTAAGAAACTTCTCTGTGTGGAAGATTTTCAGTCCATATATCTCTAGTTAATCACTGTATATTAATCAGATCAGGCAATAGTAGTAGAAGTAGTGAACTTAAACTCATCTTAAGTCAAAAAATAATAAAAAATATATAATTTGAAATATTGTACAGAATTACTAAGTATTCGAAAGTAATCCAAGCAAGACAGGCAGTCTGTTTCCAGTCAAAAATCCTTTATTAAGAACATTGACAAGCGATCCAAGTAAAACAAAAATAACAGAGTAAAAGTTTCCTTAGAAGCTTTCTAAATATATATATATATATATATATATATATATATATATATATATATATATATATATATATATATATATATATATATATATATATACTTTTTATCAGGCAAGGGAGTGGTTTATTGTGCTGTAAAACAAAGTGTTATTGGTACACATGTTAAATTCATATCCCTTCCCCCATCAGAGTGACATTCGAGCTGGTCCTGCCCTACTTAGTACCTGTCATAATAATATAACCCTTATGTACCTTAAATAAAATTTATAGTGATGTGATACCTCTTATTTAACCAGATTATTAAGTAGATTATTAAGTCTGTGATTTTATCCAAGACAATATACTACATGGCTGGAAATATATCAACCTTAATCCATTTGGCAATCAAAAAATATATATAAATTATACATATACAATTTGCATGTAAAAAGGTCAATTGTCAAAATCATATTCTATTTTCATAACCCATGTTAATAAAGATCGCTTTCATCCTTCTAGACTTCTTCAGGTCTGTGTACAAGAACTCTAAAAACTATCTATAAAAATATTATTGTATAATTAGTTAGTATTATTACACATCATTTTGAATAAAGTGGAAAAAAGAGAACAAGAAAAAGAAAATATAATAAGAAAAAAATGTATGATGATGAAAAACAAAATATACACTTAAATTAAAACTGATTCAACATGGTATTTAAAACCAACTAGTAGAATAAAATAAAACAAAATTAGTCATGTAAACAATGTGGCAATTTTCTTTTAATTAAACAGTAGTAATTTAGTCCAGGCTTCCTAAAAGAGTTCAGCTTTAATTGCCACATGAGTTTATGTTTCCAGAATATTCAGGATGTCTCCTTCAAATCACCCATGTCTATGTGATCCTGGATCTGGAACTTAAAACCTGTGTGTCTTTTATGAAGAGAAAGGTGTTGGGCTAGTGCAGATCATCTGTTTCCATTTCTTCCTGTCCTCTGCATCATGCTCTTTCACACCAACCACCTGCATGTCCTCTCTCACCACACCCATAAACCTTATCTTAGGCCTTCCTCTTTTCCTCTCATCTGGCAGCTTCATCCTTAGCATCCTTTTCCCAATATACCCAACATCCCTCCTCAGCACAAGGCCAAACTAATGCAATCACACCTCTCTTGCTTTTTCTCCAAACTGTCCAACCTGAGCTGTCACTCAATCCTGTCCACCCTAGTCACACCCAGTGCAAATCTTAACATCTTTAACTCTGCCACATCCAGCTCTGACTCCTACCTTTTCATCAATGCAACCCATATAACATAGCTGGTCTCACTACCCTCTTGTAGACCTTCCCTTTCACTCTTACTGGTACCAGTCTGTCACAAATCACTCCTGACACTCTTCTCCACCCATTCCATCCTGCCTGTACTTCCACACTCATCATTACTCTAAACTATTGATCCCAAGTACTTAAACTCATCCACTTTTACCAACTCTACCTCATTTGCACACATATATTCTGTTTTAGCCCTGCTGACTTTCATTCCTCTCCTCTCTAAAGCATATCTCCACCTTTCCAGGGTCTCCTCAACCTGTTCCCTACTGTCACTACATATCACAATGTTATCTGCAAACATCATAGTTCTCATCTGTCAACCTGTCCATCACCACTGCAAATAAGAAAGGGCTCAGAGCTGATCCTTGATGTAATCCCACCTCCACCTTAAACGTATCTGTCACTCCCACTGCAGTCCTCACCAATGTCACACTTATCCTGTACCCTCTTACATACCTCTCTAGGCACCCTGTCATATGCTTTCTCTAAGTCCACAAAGACACAATGCAACTCCTTCTGACCTTCTCTGTATTTCTCCAACAACACTCTCAGAGCAAATATTGCATCTGTAGTGCTCTTTCCTGGCATGAAACCATACTGCTGATCAGAGTGGATTTCTGACAGATGACATGAAATTTACAGTCTTGCCCACATAGAATGCATCTCATTCATTGCACTGTGCCCTGTAAATTGCTTTTGTAGTGTTACAGTCATGCCCTGCACTGGTCTTAATGATTTTCTTTAAATAAGGGCAATAAAAACTATCACCTTTCTGTATAAATATACAAAATGTACAATTAGCTTCACATCTTTTAGTGTTTCTCTCATATGGTCTAGGTTTAAATTCAACAAAACTTCTAATGTTCATGGCCTTCCTATAAACAAAGGATGGGACTTCACCTAAGATATTAATCAGAAAAGGGTTTTTTGTGACAATGGTTTTGATACTGTGATAATCCAAAGTGTATGTCCATTTGTTATTCTCTGTGGAATTTCTTAACATTTTCTGACTGGATGTTTTTTAACATCTAACTTTCATAGCCTCTCACTAGAAAATCATTCTCTAAGTTCTTCAGGTTTCTCAAAAAAGGTTCCATCTCTGTGGTAACTGGGACTTCATTACATTATACGACATTTACCGTGGAGTAATATGTTAACCCTCATTGGTTTTCAGAATAGATCAGTGGTGATTCTGTTATTGTTGGTGTCCTTGGAAATCTGTATATCTAAGAAAGTGGTTAAAGTATAGCTATGGGAAGAGGTAAACTCCAGGAAGGGGGTTGTTTGATTGAAAGCTTCAAGGTGTCACCTTCCCACACAATAAAGATGTCATCAGTAAAATGTAAATAGCATGTGATCTGTGTTGTTTAAAACAAAAAGAAATTGAACTCCAGTACAAGATTGTGTACAAGCATTCCACATCACTAGTTAATAAAATGCTGTCAGCTTCCACTGTAATTTTTTTTTTTATTTTCCTCAAAAAATCCATTGCATCTCTTATGTATGACTTATTCTACCACTAGTCTGTAAGGTGGGTCTTCTCTGTTCATGTGTGGTTTTGGTATTCCTGGACTCTATAAATAATTATAAAGATTTTCAGTAATAAGTTTTTCTTCCCATAATGTAGTGACATTAATGTTCTATAAATCATATGCTCTTTTTATGTCATCCATGGTAAATAACTCATAAAATATGTTATCCTCCATCATGTTCTCTATCTTTAGGTTGTAGCTAGTTGTATCAGTCACAAGTATACCTCCTCCCTTGTCTGCCTTAAACCTAAACCATATGAGAGAAACATTAAAAGCTGTGAAGCCAATTGTACATTTTGTATATTTATACAGCAAGGTGATAGTTTTTTATTGCCCTTATTTAAAGAAAATCATTAAAATCAGTGCAGGGGTGACTGTAACACTACAAAAATTTTTTTAGCACAGTGCAATGAATGAGATGCATTCTATCTGGGCAAGACTGTAAATAAACTTAAGAGTAGGATTTCATGTCATCTGTCAGAAATCTGCTCTGGATGTAAAAATATTGCACTAGCCAAACACATTTCTCTTCACAAAAGACACACAGGTTTTAAGTTCCAGATCCTGGATTGCATAGACATGGGTGATCTTAAAGGAGACATCCCGAATATTCTGGAGAAACATAAACTCTTGGCAATTAAAGCTGAACTCTTTTAGGAAGCATGGACTATAACTACTACTGTTCAATTAAAAGTGTACTGGAACTTAAAAAAATCTCCACATTGTTTACATGACTAATTTTATTTTATTCTACCAGTTGGTTTTAAATACCATGTTAAATCAGTTTTAATTTAAGTGTATATTTTGTTTTCCATCATCATACATTTTTTCTTATTTTTTTCTTTTTTGTGTTCTCTTTTTTCCACTTTATTCAAAATTATGTGTAATAACAATACTAACTAATTACACAATAATATTTTTATAGATAGTTTTTAGGGTTCTTGTACACAGACCTGAAGAAGTCTAAAAGGATGAAAGCAATCTTTGTTAACAATAGGTTATAGGTTCATAGGTTCATAGGTTGGTACTAGTCTATATGCTCTAGGACCTATACAAGCCTAGCCATAACAATTCCCTGGCTATTTCTTCTTACAGTATTTACTTCCCTGGACCCTTGTCTAGCAGGGTGACTGACGTGATCCCCGGGGTGAATTTCCTATCTCCCATCCAATCATCAAGGTTCCTTTTAAAGAGGGCCAAAGAGGTGCTCTGCTTGACATGTATGGGCAGTCTATGCCAGAGTCTGGTGAGTCTCTGGGTCAGGAACCTATCCCTCCAGCATGTTTTGTTCATTGTGATGACAAGGTTTAGATCCCTGGAGTGTGTGTCTCTGAGGGATTGGGATTTATTTAAGTGTAGCACGTCTAACAGCTCTGGGTTTGACATGGCCTTGTATGTTAAGCAGAGATTGCCTCTGAGTACACGATATGCGAAAGAGTATAGGGGAAGTTTTTTTAGATGGTCAGCCTAGGGCATCTGCTTTAGGCATGTGATTCTGTTAGTGAGGTATTTCTGCAGCCTTTCCAGTTGTTGCAGATGTCTTGAGAGGTACATACCAAACGGGGTGTTGTATTCTATAATGGGTCTAATAAGGGATGAGTACAGTGCAATGGCCTCCTTTTTTTCTGGATGAAAAGCCCTTAGTGATGAGGTGTGCCACATATAAGGATTTACTGATTGTTGTGGCAAAGTGGTTATCGAAGGTGAGACTATTGTCCACCTGTGTCCGTAAGTCTCTTATCACACTTTTGGTGTTTAGTGTACTGCCACCTATGTGGTAATTCACGGGTACATGTTTTTTCCTAAAGGGGATAACTATACATTTCTTGACATTGAGCTTGAGCCCATGGTTCTGGCACCAAGCATCTGTTTCTGTAAGACCCTTTTGTAGAATATCAACATCATTTGGGGATTCAATAATGACTCCCAGTTTGCAGTCATCTGTGAACTTTTTTAGCCAGAGTCACTTAGTGTTGGCCTGTACTTCAGAGAAATAGATGCCAAACAAGAACGGTCCCAGGACTGAACCCTGAGGTACTCCACTTGTCACTTGTCTGGAGCTGGATTTGGAGTAAGCTACTTTTACAGTGTGGGTTCTGTCAGTGAGCCAGTTGGCAACCCATCAAGTAAGGTAGGAATTAATGCCCAGCTTAGTAAGTTTATCTATGATTCCAGAGTGGAGGATGGTGTTGAAGACCTTGGGGAGGTCCAGATAGGCTGTGTGGACCACCTTACCCTTGTCCACAGCTCTGGAGTCTGATTTGAAGAAGTCAATCAGGTTCAGGAGACAAGATCAGCCCTCCACAAACCCAAACTGCATGGGGTCCAGTGTTAGAAGATTGCTAATGTCTTTGTTTATAAGTTCCATGATAATACATTCCATGGCCTTGCAGACCAGACTTGTCAGACTGATGGGGTGTTAGTTCCCAGGATCCAAGGTGGATCCCGCTTGTGGAGTGGGATAACTGTAACTGTGCGCCACTCAGTATTATGAAAATAGAATATGATTTTTACAATTGATTTTTTACATGCAAATTGTATATGTATATATATTTATATATATTTTTGATTGCCAAATGGATTAAGGTTGATATATTTCCAGCCATGTTGTATATTGTCTTGGATAAAATCACAGACTTAATAATCTGGTTAAATAAGATGTGCCACTTCATTATAAATTTTATTTAAAGCACATACGGGTTATATTATTATGACAGCTACTAAGTAGGGCCAGACCAGCCTCAAATGTCACATTGATGGGGGAAGGGATGTGAATTTAACATGTGTACCAATAACACTTTGTTTTACAGCACAATAAACCACTCCCTTGCCTGATAAAATGTATATATATATTTAGAAAGTTTTTGAGGAAACTATTACTCTATTATTTTTGTTTTACTTGGATTGCTTGTCTGTGTACTTAGCAAAGGATTTTCAACTGGAAACAGACTGCCTGCCTTTACTTCAATTACTTTCAAATACTTAGTAATTCTGTACAATATTTCAAATGATATATTTTTATTATTTTTTTTTTTTTACTTAAGGTGAGTTTAAGTTCGCTACTTCTAGTACTATTGTCTGATCTGATTAATATACAGTGATTAACTAGAGATATATTGACTGAAAATCTTCCACACAGAGAATTTTCTTGAACTGTTTTGTTTTTGGACCCACTATACTTGTTTAGTGGGTTGTTTGAGACTTCGGGGATACCACAGAGATTAATTCTTTTTTTTTTAATTGGATAGATCCTAACTTCTCTTCTGCTTGGAAATCACTCCATACTACCAAAATGAAAATAAATTAGTAAAAAATCTCCTGCTAAATGATCAAATTAATAGATTCTGGTATATACTATGTGTTAATCTACAATATGATGTGGTGAAACCCACCAATTTAAATTATGTAAATTACATTTGCAATTTACTTAGATCGTTCATCGGTTCCAATATAGATATAAAATTATGGTGGGAGTTGCTAATACCCTTCAAAATTACAAAAACATTTTCAAACAAAATCCATAAAAGTATTTTTAATAATTGGGAATTAAAAAATGTACTTGCTGGCAACACTGTATAATGAACCTGTCAGTGCTAGATATACAACAAATAAAAAATACATTTGATATTCCAAACGCAGATTGGCTTGTACTTCAAAGTATTTTATCTTTTGCTCAAGCACTATGCAGAATAATTAATAGCTCTTCCTTTAAAACTGAACCTAATCTAATATTCTATATTCAAGAAATGATATATAATAATTATAATTGGATAAATGAACATAAAGATTATACAAAATTTTAATAAATTATAAAGTTAACCCTAAACAAAATTTCTGGGATTTTATCTTTAAAGAGCATACAATTAATTTATCAACTGAAAGTAAAATTAATTTACTGTACTCTACCAAACTAACCTCTAATTTACAAGTTTGGAAGACTTTCACATGGAAATTTCTGCATAGAGCCTTTTATACTCCTAATAAGATTTCTAAAATGAACTCTTCTAAAGATACTGTATGCTGAAGATGTTGACTAAGTTGTGAAGCTGATTGGTCTCACATAATTTATGATTGTAATAAAAATAAAAAATATTGGGAGATTAGTAATTTCCTTATAAACTATCTTCACAGATTCATTTGTATTAACTAAGTCTTTGATTTTCTTGAATGTTAATGAAATAAATGAAATGAATAAAACTAATTTATATCTCCTTTGGATCACACTAGCAGTTGCTAGAAAGTGTATGACAAGAAAATGGAAATCTTCTTCAGAACCTAATATTGAACAATTCTTGATTTTATTGGACGAAACAGCGCTACTGGAAACAAAAGTCAAAGAAACAAGAATCTTTCCAAAAAATGGACCAACAACTCTTGGAAGAAAATTCTTTCTCTTATTGAAACATTGAAGTCTATCACAATCTCTTTGATTTAGAAGAGAGTGAAGTAGAAATGCTTGTTAATGGGTAACTACATTTCTTTAATGGATTGTTCTTCCTTTCATATAGGCCAAATGTAAATATTGTATATAGTATGTTATATTAGGTCATTCATTAGATAACTGCATTATATCTATTGTTACTTCTGGAAATTAATAAAAAAAATGTTTGAACAAAAAAAAAGTAGTAGAGAGTCATCAGACAACTTATGTAGAAGATTCTGTAGGAATGAGAAGTGTACTAATTGGTTCTCTGAGAGAGCAGCTGATGCATGGAAAAGACTACTAAATTGCATTAAAGCGAGGACTAGTTTAGATACTTTTAAGAAAAGCCTGGACACTTATTATGGGAACAAGTGTTTTGGTATATTGACAAACTAGAAGGGCACTGATGCTCATGCTTGAATATTTGTATGTATGTAGGTATGTGTCTTTTTCACATCTCAGAAGCCAGACTGTTACAGATGTCTGTGACTAGTTCTCTTGTGTAAACCTTCTCAGAAAGCATTACTTCTAGTTTCAATCTCTCTGTTTCAAACAGGTCAGTCTCAGAAGTCATCTTCACTAGCTTGACAAGTGCACTTTTACCAGGTTTTTTTATATACCCCAGCATGGCTATTTATTAATGCAAATATACTTTAGAAAATGCTGGTTTACAATAGATGGCAAACCATAGCTCTTAGTCTATTAGCACAAAGAATCTGGACAAAGCCAAAAATAATGGGGGGACAAATGTCCTAAAATAGGGACACATTTTAAATAGTTCTCTTATAAACTTATAAACTTCCTAGAATAAAAGATAATGTGTTCTCATGCATTTTCTAAAGGATATGAAGTCTGAAACTCAAATGTATGTCATTATTTAGTGACTTCAACCATCACTGATTTACCAGAAAACTACAAAGCTGATGAGGAACAGACCAAAAATATAAGGCAGAAATCTGGACAGTTGTGAGGTGTATGGCAAACACAAGCCTATCCTCTTTCTTCATAATTCTTACATCTGAACAAATAACTTGCTCTTTGCTATGGAAATGAGTGAATTGTAAACATTATTTACTATTTTGTATGTAGTTTAAGAATTCATTAATTTTGTGGTCTTTGAAAATCCATAAAATGAACAAATTGCCAAGGTACTTCAAATACAGATTCCAGCACTGGTTGTAACCTAAATTAAGAATGTGCCTTTTCTCCAACCTTAACATCACAATGTAGACATATATAGAGACACAAGTGCCCACCCATGCTACACCCTTCACCTGCTTGTAAAATTTTCCTTTAAAATATATAAAATTATTTGACAAAATCAAGTCCATAGGATGCATCAGTAACCTAATGTCATCTGAGGTTAATAACTTAGAATCCATCAGTGCTTTTTGGAATAAATGTAAACTAAAATGCAGTGGGATTCATGAAAATAGATCTAAAATGTCCATAGTTTAAAAAATGGTGCCTTTCCTTCACTGGTCTTGTTTGATTCTCCCAAGAAAATCCCATGAATGTTTTAAAAGATATGGGGATTCTGCAAGAACAGATTTTAACATCCTGTCAACAAAAACAACCAGAGTGTATGTTTTAAATCCTTCATATGCTACGATTAATCTGTATGCTCTTTTTAAAATGTTTGTGTGTGCCTTGGAAATCCTAAAAAGACACGGCCCAGGATTCAGGAACACTCTGTGCAAGAATAAAGCTATTCTTGCACAGAGTGTTCAGTGTCTGTGTACAGCAGCAGCACGCCCTACATATTCATGAGGGTGCATCACTGTATTCTTCATGGAGACGATCCATGTACAAGCGCAGGGGGCATGTTGAAGTAGTGCACGGACAGTAAATGTTCCTCCTGCATGCAGAAAGTGCCATATAACACTTTCAAAGCAAAAGTGGAATAATATTAGAGCTTTGCTCTAATATTATGCAGTATTTCAATGTCTGTGGACACTGAAATGTATAACTGAGCATAACAGTGTCCACGGACACTGAAATACAAAATATAAAATAAAAAAATTCAAAAAGTGCCTGGACAGTTTTGGACATTACCCAGAATAGCCAGATCCCTGCCGCACATACCCTCAACCTCCTGATAATTAATAGTGTATTATTTAATATCTATATTTTTAATACCTAAATAAAAACTTTAAGCAGAGCACAATGGTAGATCGTGAGAGCTAAATAAAAATGTGAAGCAGAAATCCTTGCTGTTGATGTAGTGTAGTGGTTAGAGCTCTGGCTTTGTGGACAATAGATGCACAGACTGAATCCCAACACAGGCCAGTACATTTTATGTGTGGAAGCAGTTGTACATTCATTTTTATGATTTGGAATGACATTGTAATTCATATGCATCACGTATGGTAGTGTCCGGCATCCAAAATGCCATTGTGGTGTCATACACTAACTTATGCAATTTTTTTTTTTAATGAAAAGTAATATTTGCACCTATCTAAGCCAGTTGCAGCATTGCTGAAACCAACTAAGGAATGCTTAAACATGAACATTGTAAGCAATCCTTAGCAAAGGTAAGCTGCACTTAGTTGGTGTAAGCATTGCTAAGTAGATTTGTGCATTGCTAAGCTCTGGACACTTTAATCAATGCTCAAGTAACTGAGCAGGTTTGTGCACTACTAAGAACTGCTGAAGCTCTTGCCTCTTTAACCACTGCTCATCTCAGCTTAGTGGGTTTGCGCACATCTAAGCACAGCTCAACACTTTTAAAAATCGCCCAATGTCGACAAAGGATGGGAAAATCTCCTTATTTAAACCACACAAGTGGGAATACAGACATATCTGTTTGAGCTTGATCAGGGTAGCAACTGTGTCTGGTGTTGGAGAGGGTGTGCACTTTGGGCACAACACTGGGACATCCAGGAGTCCAGGGTCATGGTCAGACTCCTTGTTAAAGACCATGAAGGCAGACTGCTGCAGGGCCAGTACCAGGGCTCACAGTATAAAGCAGAATTCTGGGACCATCTGGCATATGACCTCACCAGTGCCACTGGCATAACCCAAACTGGTGAGCAGGTGCGGCATCACTATGATGACCTGAAGTATAGGAAAGGTGAACGCTTGGCCCAGTGGATTCAAGAAGCCCAGACACAGGATGTCCAGGAAGTTTGTAAGTACCCACTCTGTCAAGCTGTAAATAATTATTTAAAAATTGTATATTTTACTGTACAGGTGTGCTTAATGTCCGTTCTTTTCCCCTTACAGCTGCTGTTGAGAGGGCCTCAAACATTTATGCTCATGTGCTGCATCTGCTATGACAGCACCGACAGTTTGGAAAGTACAGAAATATTCTTAATATTTGCTGTAATAAATCAGAAATAATAAAACTAATACTGCCTGTTTTTATAATTGAGTTCTAACTGTACTGAATAAATCCATGTCTCAGGCTGCCATTGTTAGAACTGAGTAGTGCCAGCTGCTGTGTAATACAGAGTTTTGTAGGAAACAAGGTACAATTGAGGAGAGGAGGAGTAGAATATGTATTAGGCTGTCTGAAACAACCTGCTAGGGAAGTGCTGTGTTAGGGCTACTGTAACAGTCATAAATGAGAAGCAGTCCTTCTGTGCAGATCATGCAGTAATACTGACTATGGATTTCTGAGGATTATAAACTGTTGTGTTTTGTTAAACCTAATAAAGATGACTACCACAAACTGTTGTCTTTCATTTGTCATGTATCTGAAAAGTAGAATTGTGCTGCTGCATGGCACATAAGGCTATGGCAGCATGCAGTAACTCAGGTGAAGTGATTTAGCACTGCTTGTCTGCATAGTTTAGAATGTGAATCTGAAATAACTGACAACATGCAAAAGTAAATATTTTGTTTAGTAATGTGTTGTACTGTGTTCCTGCCAGCACTGCCTTGTGTTAACCTCTGCATTTCAGCTGTATGTAGTCCTGAATGTACAAGAAAGTGTGAGACACAAGGAAGTACAGACTGCACAAGTAGTGTGTGTAGAAAAGTATGTACTAGGCAGAAATAAGTCAAGTAAGAGACACCACTTCCCCAGTAGCTTAGTCTGATAAGGATTGTATTTCCCTTTTGCACACACACACACACACACACACACACACACACACACACACACACACACACACACACACACACACACACACACACACACACACACACACACACACACACACACCATGATCAAATCCAGGGACTGGTACTAACATGTCTTTCTAGTTCTACAGCAGTAAACCTAAATATTTGTAGAAACACTCATCTATTGTGAACAGATAATTTCCCACAGCAGGTAAAGAAATATTTGCAGAAGCAATATGATGGTTATATCCATGAAATGTGTACAACTGTTCTATTGAGCAGCCCCAGTCCTACAGATAGAAGAAGAGTAGCCATCTACACTATGCAGTCTTGCCAATGCAAGCCTCTCAAGTGTCATGCTGTCAGAGTTTCCACTGTTGGTAAAAAACCTGCACCCAGATAACATTACAGTACAAGTATGCCATAAGCACACTCACAGAACAGCATGACAGGGAACACATTGTTACTCGTACCAGTAAGTATGACAGGTATGAGTCCCCTATACCCATGTATTTAGAGTTGTCATACCTTGCCCCATAGCAGTCCTGCTCCACATATGTACAGGTGTGTATGTGCTATAGTAGCTCCATGGCCCACGTAAAGGTTAAGCAAGGGCAGAACTGTAGGGTATTGAGCAGTACTGTATTGAGAACTATCAATGAATGCAGTTGTTAATGGAATTGTTTTCTCTTCCCCCACCACTCATCTGCTCTAATAATTGCAATACATTTCATACGGATATGTTGTTCTCAAAACCTACTGCTGGGACCTGCATTCCATTCTGGTTATTATGGGTGCATACTAACATACCTTGTTGAATAACCATTGTTGCTGGCCTGTTGCCGTAAATATAACTGACATGCTGTTGCAATCCTGAGTGCCATTCCATTTCTGCATGTGTTCTATTTGCGATGCCATTGTTATAATTCCATTGTTCTTGGTCAATTGGAACACCTATGCATGCTGTTTTGACTAATGTTGAAATGTTTTGTTCATGACTAACCAATACACCTTGTTAATTCTCACTCCATAGCAGGTTTGGGTAGGCCAGTCCTGACGGATCCACCTCTCCCAGCACATCTGGCCGAGGCACTGGGTCTCAGCCCCAACCCAGAGCACCCTCATCTGCTGGTCCTGCACCACCCTCAGCTGGAACCGCTGCAGGGGACAGAGCTTGCCCCCCTGCATGTGGGTGCAGAGAGGATCCCATCACCCGGCATGAGCTCCGTGGTATGGTGTGTAGTGTTCTCCAGACAGAGCTGGATCTCTGACTGTGCCAGATGGAGGGCAGACTGGCACAGCTTGAGGGGCAGCTGGCCCCTCCAGCTAAGCCCCCAGCACACCCACCTTTGGGGCCATGAAGCGGTAGTGGTGATTGACATCAGGTGGGGACATCAGTCCCACTACTACCATCTAGGGGGCTCATGGGCATTGGATTCCCAACCACCCTCTCCATCCAAGGTATTTACCCCCCATATTTCACACAATGCCCCAGTCTGCTGTCTTGTGTGTCTTGTCTGTCTGCAAAAGCAACCTCTCCTACCAAACTTACCTCCCCACACTTACCTACACTCCTTCCCCAACATTACACTCTCACTTTAAAAAAAAGGACATCTGTCCCAAAATAATTACATCCCATACATAGCTCTGCATTTTGCTACAGATACAGACCCATTACACAATCTACCACAATAATTATCATTATTGTATTTTTCATTATTGTATGTTGCCCCCACCCCTTCTTGTGGGGTGTGAGGCTCTAAATTCCAAATTGCCCCTTGTCATTCCCCCTTCTTGCCCCATTTCACCACTTTCCTGTGTCCCTTTTTTCTTTTCTTTTTTTTTAATTAGCGTGGGTTTAAGCTGACGTAAGTGGAGTTAAACATTGCTTAGCTTCGCTTAGCTCCATGCAAACCAACACAATCCCACTTACAACTATTATAACTTTTTTAATCACCCTGTGTCATCCACAGTGTTCTGTTTAGTAACAAAATAGCTAGAACTGCCAGGGCTTGAACCCAGAACCCTTTCCACTATAGTCAGTTCAACATACGATTAGGCCATCTTGAAACTGAGTGCTCACTCGTATTTTTCACATATATTCTGCAGTAGAGTCATTCAACAGTAAGGAAACATTCTGTAGAATAAAAGTCAGGTTTTTTATATGTACAAGTACAAACATATATATGTATGGAGACGCATATATATGGAGAAATATGTAACTAATGTAAATACAGATATACATATAAAATATATATACACACACACACGCATACATACACACACACACACACACACACACACACACACACACACACACACATACACACACACATACACACACGCACACACACACACACAAATTAATAAATAAAGATATATGACAAGACAAAACAAAAAATTAAAATAAAAACATATATAAACATATACATTTATATATCCAGAATTGATGGACATGCTCCACCTAAAGAAAACCTTATCCCCTTGAGCCACACGCTCTAGGGATCTAAACCTCACCACAACAATAAATAAGATGTGCTGGAGGGATATATTCCTGTCCCAGAGACTTACCATGCTTTGGAACAAGATTCCAGTCTACATTAGGCAGAGCTCCTCACTAACGCTCTTCAAGAGAAACCTTGATGAGTGGATGAGAAACAGAAAGTTTACCACGGGGATCACTTCAGCAGCTGTGCTGGACAGAGGGACAGGGAACTAATCTAAGGAGGCAATGAAAGCCAACACATTCTGGCTAGGCTTATAAATGCCTTCGGGCAGATAGCCTAGTACCTACCTATATATATATATATATATATATATATATATATATATATATATATATATATATATATATATATATATATATATATATATATATATATATATATATATATATATATATATTATATATATCATAACATGTAGTGGAGTCATACCTCTCAAACTCATAGTGCAACACATCTGGCCAAAGGGTGTCCAAACGGGGTGACAATGGCCGAAAACTAGGGAATTGTTTTAATTATCGCACTATAAATGTAGAATGTTGCCAAAGTGACAGGGTTCGTTTCAGCATACATGTTCAGCAGGATTTCAGTTCTGAAACTGAAATGTATGTCACCATTTACTGTCAGACATCCTCAGATCATCACAGTGATTGACCAGGGAAATAAAATAATAAATCTGTGGAACAGACCAGAATATGACCAATAAACCTGGACAGTCTGAAACAATCTGGCCACTCAAGAGGTAGCCTCAGAACCCCTTACTGCAATGAATCTGAACCAAGCCTGACAAAGTGGGGGGAGAAAGGCATGAAAACAAGGACATATATGAAATACTGGAGTAGATAAGCTGACACAGTTGCTGCAGTAATACCCTCATATCTGTCCTAACATATAGTGACTGAAATAGCACAAGTCTAACACTCACTTACTTCACAGTAGTTAGCGACTGACATCCAAACATCATCCCACTAATGTGTCAGAAATACACAGCACTTATGGGGGCAAGGCAATAGTACATCCTACAAATATTTGTACATAACATCACATTATGGAAACTACACTCAGCTCCTAAGCATGTCACCAAGCACCCTCCAAAGTACAGTCAGACTGACACAACAGAAAGCAAAATCTGCTATGGGGAATTACACTTTTATTTGCAAATATACCAGGCACTACAGGGATGTAACAGCAGTGCAAAACAGACACCATTGTGAAAGTGCATATCCACAACCAATTGCAACACACTCACAGTGACATACTGTTATAAAAAAATGAACAGTACAGTATAAGGACTTTCTTAACAGAAATATCCCAACAAGTTTGCCATTCACACAGTACCCCTACATATACTGGCCCAAGTCACACTGTAGTGTTTTGGCTGACCGTGGTATGGGGACATGTCTCAGTCTGCCCCTACAAACATATACAGCTGAGAGACTACCACAAACTGGAGCAGCATGCACAGGCAGATACAAAAGGAGACATAAGTCATACATGTATCACCTTCCCTACACAGGCCTGATACAATTGACACACTACACTGCTACACAATCCTGACAGTCTGTCAACAATTGGCATAAATACATAGATTTGTAAACTGATTGGAGTCCTACAGAATGTCCACACTTTGTCATCATATATCAGGCCTTGTACACATTACATGTCTGGCAGTCTGTTACATCAATAGGATGGTATCAGGAATGAAGGCATTAAAGAATTATATACTGCACCTACCACCATCTTACTGCATGACATCTGAAAAAAGCCTGACATACTTGGGGGACAGAGGCCCACAAACAAGGGCATATGTGAAGTATTGCTTTTATAAACTGAGACAGTTGCTGGTGTAAAACGGTTTGTTGACACACATCTTGTCTGAGGATATGAAGTCAGAAACACAAATGGATGATAGAAGTTACTGACTGCAATCCCCACAGTATGCTACTGATTTTACAAATAAAAGACATCGCTGATGAATAAACCAAATATGAGAGTGCAGCATCTGGCCATTCTGTAGATCGCCCCACTGTTGAGAGTTATGTCAACCACATAACACTGTCAGACTTAAAATCATACAGAAAAGCCATGTCCATAGAATACTGTTAAACTCGCATTAATACAACTGTATAACAGCAATACCTACATTCTGTCCTTATGTGTGGAACATTCTCCCCCAGTTTGTTGGGCTGGCTCCACAGTTTATGATGTAAGAGGTATTTCAAATGAGCCTCTGTGATGCTGTTATTCACACACCTACATGAAGTCCTCCTCATAGGCAAGGAAAAGGGCCAATGCCCACATGATGTACTCAATTATAGGAGTGTGTTGCCATGCCATTGGCTGTAGGAATAAAACCACAGCTGTTCTGCATGCAATTAGCAAGTGGGAGGCACCAACTGGTGTACAGGCCATCATCTGCTCATGAGCATTACCTACAAAAGACAAGATGCTGCCTATGCAAAACAGAGGTATATCTTACATCTGTGAGTGAGAGAGAGAGAGAGAGAGAGAGAGGGGGAGACAGTGAGAGATACACAGAAGAAATCAGCACTTGAACAGAAGCAACCATACTTTGAAAAACGAAAAGGTATGTCAAACATGTAAACATGCAATGGAATGCAGTAGAAGGTATGTAATAATGGGAAATAGGAAGTTCAACAAATATGTCTCAACCAGACTTGCTGTCCTGATATATTGCTGATCATAACCTATAGCCATATCAGCTGGGTCTGTCTGCAGTGACATAGATCACAGCTCAGGGCCCTGAGTCACCCCAGGAAAGGATGGCTCACATATGCCAACTACAGGAGTGTTTGTTAACAATACTGACTGTGACACTGCTAGGTCAGATACTGGGATGCTGTAGATATCCATATGTTAATTGTGAATACAGCTTCTATATACTTGTTTTCTCAGAAATGTGAGTGACCTATGCAGGATTTTTCTATAGTGAAATACTGTTGCAGATGTTTGTGTTGAACTGCATGTGATATACTGAGCATGTACTATTCAAATCTCCAGTGTTATGCACACCGACCATATGTGTGCCTCATATTTGTAGTTATTTACTCATACAGTTGTGTTGTGTCTGTCAAATAATTGGCAACCTGTGAAGACTGACATTACAACATCTCTTTCCCTTTCCTTTGGCTGTTCCTGTTAGGGGTCTCTACAGCGGATCATCTGTCTCCATTTCCTATTGTCCTCTGCATCTTGTTCTGTCACAACAATCACCTGCATGTCCTCTGTCACCACATCTATACACCTTATCATAGGCCTTCCTCTTCACCTCTTGCCTGGCAGTGTCATCCTTACCATCCTATTCCCAATATAGTCAGCATCCCTCCTCAGCACATGTCCAACACAACATAATCCCAGTACTCTCTGGCTTTGTCTCCAAACCATCCGACCTGGGGAGATCCTCTAACATACATATCCCTAATCTTGTTCACCTTTGTCACACCCACTGCAAATCTTACCATGTTTGACTCTGCCATATCCAGCTCTGACTCATGCCTTCTTGTCAATGCCACTGTCTCCAACCTATATAACATAGCTGATCTAACTACTGTCTTGTACACCTTCCCTCTTACTCTTAGTGGCCCTTGTCTGTCACAAATCACTGCTGATACTCTTCTCCTCCTTCCCCATCCTACCTGTAGTCTTGTCTTCACCTCTCCCCAGCACTTGTCATTACTCTGAACTGTTGATCCCAAGTTTGAAAACTCATGCACCTTCCCAAACTGTACTCCCTACATACTCACCATTTCTCTAAACTCCTGCCCAGTCACACACATATATTCTGTCATAGTTCTACTGACCATCATTCCTCCCCTCTGTAGAGCATATCTCCACATCTTCAGTGTCTCCTCTTCCCTATTCTCAGAACAGATCACAGTGTCATCTGTAAAAATCACAGTAAACAGTGACTCCTGCCTGATCTTGTCTGTTAGCCTGTCCATCAGCACTGCAAATAAGAAAGGGCTCAAAGCTGAACCACGATGTAATCCCACCTCCACTGCAAACACACCTGTCACTCCCATGGCAGAACCCACCACTGTCACACTACCCTTGTACATCTTCTGTAGAACTTTTACAGATTCCTCTCACCACTCCTGACTTCCTCATACAATACTACAATTCCTCTCTAGGCACCCTGTCATATGCATTCTCTAAGTCCACAGAGACACAACACAAATCCATCTGACGTTCTCTGTACTTTTCCATCAACACTATCAGAGCAAACATTGCATCTGTAGTGCTCTTTTCAGGCACAAAACCATACTGCTGATCAGTATTCCTCACCTCCCTTCTTAACATAGCTTCCACTACTCTGCCCTAGACCTTCATGGCGTGAGTAAAGAATGTTATCCATCCACATACACACACACCATAGATACAGCCATCCTGCTGCAGACAGATTTAGAGCAAACATCACCCCCAGGCTCACCCTCAGTGTAGGTGGATATGCACAGCACAAACAACCCTCCACTCATCATCATGAAGCGGGTGCATACTGCATAATCAAAGTCAAGAAAAGCAAGTCCCCCATGGGACCCCAGAACATACCTGTCTGAATCCTACATGAACTCAGGCATATGCTCCCAGCTCCATTACACACTGTATGGAGGGGAGCACCATTGACATCCCATCTACAAGGAAGATGGACACTGTCATCCCTCTACAGAAACGTGAATGGTGAATGGTGGTTTATGCAATGTACTGGCCCTCAGAGGGAACATGACACATCAGGAGCAGGAATGCAATGCAGCTTCATACTTTGCTGAGAGATGACAGGGTTATGATGTGGTTGGAAGTGATGGTTGTGGTAGGCAATATTGATGTGCTGATTATGTAAATAACTCTGGCCAATGTCTGCAGGCCTGTGATGTTTTCATGTTTATGTCTTCCAGGTGGCATGCAGCATCAGCCTGCTTACACTGCAGAGGAGACTGCAGCTATCATTGGTGCAGTAGTATAGCACCATGCAGTTCTGTTTGGCCAGAGCCAGCTACATCTGTGGGAGCAGACTGCCCTGTGGGACAACCTTGTCCACAGAGTGAACTCCTTGGGCCACCATGGCCGCACATACGATCAAGTCAGGCATCGGGCAACTGACCTGAAATGTTGTGCCCAGCAAATGGCTGCTGCTGTGGCCAGGAACCATACTGCTATGGGTGTGAGTCCAGCCACACAGGCCCCACTTATGGCAACTGAGGAGCACCTTGCCAACCTTGTGGCATCCCCCACACAACCACGACAAGAAATACCACTCATGGAGGTGGGTAGCACCCAGGCAACAGGTGAGGAGCATCCAGGTAATGCCACAGTGCACATCAATGTAGTCATTTATCAGTCATACTGTCTTCTATAGAGTATCTACATGCATATGTCAGTTCAAACTGCATTTGTGGTTGGGGTTTATTAATGCACAGAAATGCACATCTATGGTGAGGGACAGAAAATTGGATAGTATCATAGCTTGTACTGTACTTGTGCAGAATCTTGCACCACTACCAAATGTGAGTCTGCTGACAATACCTCTCCCCCACACCTACATAGGTACCTCTAGTCTGCATGTAGGACAGCAGCCTTCAGCCAGTGAGTATGGTATTTCCCTGTGGTGGCTCACCAGTACCACAAGCATGTTAAGGTCATGCATGTGACCATGCACACAACTGTTACTCTCAGCTGTTGTGCAAATATCTGCATATTCAGTTGTGGTTGGGGTTATCTGCATTGCATCACAGTGGTCATCACAGGGGCCTATTTGCAGGAGATGTCACATATCTGTACCATACCTCTCAACCTGTAATTGCAAGAAATCTGGTGAAAGACTGACCAAATGGGGGGGAGGAAGGGCCAAATCTAGGGACATAATTTACAATAATTGTTATACAGTGCATATAAATGGTGTACACACACCTGTTAGAATGGCAGGCATTTGTGAAATGCAAACATGAGAGCACAATCACTCATTTCCAAACCCTTGCAACCTGTCATGTGACCTATAACCTGTACAATTCAATTGTAAAAGAAACAAATCTGTTAGGGGAACAAGTATGACACATGAAAAATGTGGAAGACACTACATGTATATGTGTGTACAGTCTGAAAATAATACTGTGTTGAAGCAGCTCTCGATATTAATATAACATTACATCTTCTTCTTAGGTACACACCTGCCATCAATTACTGACACTCTGACATTAACAGAAAATAACAGTCTACTGTCCTACCAGGATTATCCTACATTTACTCCAGTGTCTGCAAAAGCAACAGCCATAGTTTACATACAGCTTATAAAGCAGCAAAGAGATCTCCTTTGTGAAAGGTAACAGGCCAGAGTAGGCTATACACAAACATTTCCACAGCAGTATATATACCATGGAATACAGTGAAGACAGCCATCAAATGGTGGTGGACATATGGGGTAACAGTGATACTGCATAGGACTAGACAGCCCTCCAAATGTGTGGAAATGACAGGGCCCAGACTGGTCAGGGAGGCTGACAGGAGACCTACAGCAACACTACTGGAGTTGCAGGAATCAGTGGCAAGTGCCAGTTGTGTACTACATGTGACAACAATCTTACATATTCTGCACATGTGTGGCCTATGGGGTAGGCTTGGAAGATGGAAGGCATCTCACACACTGAGCAACAGCTAGGTCTGGCTAATTTCTCATGGAAAATACCTCAGGTCCCCCAGTAGCATGTGTGGAAATGTGCTATGGTGTAATGACACCAAGGTTGCACTTTTTGTCCACTATACCAAGAGTTTTGTTTGATACAAGAATGACAATGTGCATCACCAAAAGAGCACCATCCCCATGGTGATGCATGGTGATGGCAGTGTTCTTCTTTGTGGTTGCTGTTCATAAGCTTGATGTGGGCCTGTGGCCAAGGTGGAGGAGATTAGGAACAGTTCAACATACCAGTAATTTTTGGCACTCAGGTGTCATGTTCCTGCTAGAAAGCTATGAGATGGATAACACTTACAACTTTCCACACAACACTGACCCATACCATACATCAAAATCCATGACAGAATGTCTTCACCAGTATACAATCAAAGTTTTGGAATGGCCCAGCCACAGTGCACACATACATACAATAGAGAATCTGTGCAGTCCCCTGAAGAGGCATGTACAGACATGATGTCATTGCAATCTGACAGAGTCAGAGGGCTTCTGCAAGGGGCAGTGTACAAATATTGCTAAGTCCAGATGTGCCATGCTCATACACACCTTCCCAAGCAGACTGACTGCTGTTAGGAAATCAAACGGTGCTTTAACAACGTATTATTTTTTAAGTGTGTGCACAGTCATGCTACATGTTACCCCTAACCAATGAGTTTGCTCTGCAACTGGATTGCACAGGTTATAGGTCACAGTAAAGGTGGGTGATGTTATCACATCATTTCGATGGACTCATGTTATATATGGGACAAAGCTGGCATGTTAACATGGGTGTGTACACTCACAGTATCCACTGTAAGTTTAGAAGGTTGCAAGTGTAACCAGTCATGTTGTAACATATATGTGCTTCAGATTTTGATGTGTGAGACTCTAAATATGTCACTAAATAGTGACAGCAGAACTCATATGAGCACAGTAAGGTGACAGACAAATACAGGATTTATGAAAGACAGACCAGAAATATGGGCCACCCATGTATACTTTCACCAACACTCTGCACAGTTTTGAGGTATGTTCTGTAAGAGATGCCACTGTGTTATACAGGTGAACAACAATTATGTGTACATGGGCACAGTGTGTGTTACTAGAAGGCACATCACCTACTAACAATAGTTACATATCACAGAGGTGTATAGAAGTCATAACAGGAAGTGGAAAGGACTGCACTGCATGCTGTTGATGGCATGTCCATGATATGTAGTGGTCTGACTGTGTTGTGAATGTCAGCAGTTGGCTATTGTGAGGTCTGTGTAATGCCTGTCTGCCACTTCACTTGCATGTGTGTGCATGTGTAGCAGGAAATAGTATAGTGCAGGTATTAATTTACGTATGTTGTTCTTTCCCACACAGTTGGTCATGGTGGTCACAGTCCATCCTGTTCAGTATCTGATGACAGTGTCTCTACAGATCATCCCAATGATAATGCTGATATACAGGCACAGGTGTTGTCAGGGGCTGAATCTGTGTCATCAGTTGCCACTCCACACTCATCCACAATGTCACCGTACACAGTCACAATGTCCACACATGCCCCATTTCCAGCAGCCACAGATGATGGACAGTTGTCAGGTGGTGGCATAGAACAGGCTAGTGTGGTGACTACGGCAGGTGTGAGTGTACAGACTGCCCAAAGCCAGAGTGCTGTCGAGGTCCCACATGGGCAGATAGACAGGGGTGCTCGCAGGAGGACTGCTGCTTGCCAAGCCACTATTGCAAGTTTTGGGCTGTGATGGATGAACAGGCATGCAGTGAACACAACACCAGACAAATACTCAGGGGGTTAGATGCAAGTCTTCCTGGTTTACATGGCGACATGCATGACCTTGTTGAGGCCACACACCAACAAACTGAGGTCATGAATAGACAGTGGGGTGAGACCTTTGCAATCCTCGACCATGTCGCATCCTTTATAGAGCATGTGGTGGGAGATGGGTATTGGGCACATGGACGTAGGTCAGCAGCAACATCAGCTGAGAGTCTACAGGGTCATGCACCTTCACACTCCTGTAATGGCACTGACACCAGCACACCCAAAGTGAGGTTGCTGCGCACATCACACAGAAGCAGGCCATGGGCACGTGGTCCTGGCCGGTCTCATCAGGGATGCAGATCCAGCAGTTATCAGTCACCATCAGGAAGCAGTATTGCATCTGGCCTTGGGCCTGGTAGTGCCAGTGAGACCCCTGGAAAGACCAGTTCATGAGTCCATGGCCAGAGATGGTGAACTGGACACCCTGCTATGTATGGTCCACACCTCTCCAACATACCCCTGTGTAGGGCAGCCACATGGTGTGACTGTGTGCATGCATACATACACACACACACACACACACACACACACACACACACACACACACACACACACACACACACACACACACACACACACATATCTGTATCACAGGCGAGTCACCTCCAGACACACACAGCACCTCTGCACAACCCATGTATAGGATACCGCTCCAAACACACACACACGTTGATGTCAACTGTATGGCCCAGCCTAGACTTCTGGCAAACCCACACCACACCCTGTGCATATGATGATACCTGTACCACATTCCTGTCATCCATGTCATAGATGAAGGGACAGGATAATATGGGTATGATGCACAGGGTGAATATAGTACAGTGTAGCTATGTAATACTGTTTAAGGTGCTGTCTGCTTGCATTTGTTATGGGTACACACAAAGGTGTATATATCTTATTAGCCATGATGCATTATTGCTGTTAGTACCACTGCCTGAATGTAGTCTGACATGCTGTATTCTGTTTGTGTTTCAGTGTCTGTGTGTCTGCAGGCTGTGGCACTGCAGACATTAGCAACCTGGACTAAGGCAGAATGGAAATACACTGACCATTTCATAGTCAGGGTACAGGTTTATATGTATGTGTATCAGGTGTGTAAGCATGTAACAGTGTGTGATGGACTCTGTTGCCAAACAGTGTGACCTGGTATACATACCTCTTGTCACAGGTAGCCATCAGACATGTCACCTCAGTGTTGTGTAGTACCACAGGCCAATACATGTGGAAAAGGTTATTAGACTGCTGTTAGTAGGTCCCTCACCAGCATAGCCATGATATTGACCACAACAGATCCACATGTCAGCACCTGTTGACTCTGCCATTTCTTTCCCATACACTTTCAACCCTGATGCAGTTGATGAGGGCATGCATGGTACTGTGCATGACAGGTTTATGGTATGTAATGTTGAGTTCAGAGGGTGGAAGAGGTAGACAAAATGGTATATCCTTTGCATAGACACAGTAAAGACTGACATGGGGATATGCATACAGTAAGACAAACACATTTGCCAATGGACAGATTCATAAACCAACATATCCACTTTAATGTAGTATAGTGCTACATACACATGACATGGCCCACATACATTATATGCATGGGACATAGCCCACTACTTCTTATAAGGTAATGAATGCCTTCATGGATAGTGAGATAACCCACCAGGAACAGTGACTGCAGTTATCTATTGCTCTTACAAGCCTGAGCAACTGATAGGGTAACAGACATTGTATCACCATGATGCTTCCATCATGTATGATATCTGATCCTAGCATGTGTGTCAGTACACTAGTTGTGACCTATTTGGCAACAATATCACATGCATGGCAATTGTTAGGGTACACAGACCACGTATGTGTTGCAAACAACCACATATTCCAAAGACAGCTGTACAGATGACTGCAATGGCCTGTGCAATGGTATAACATGGTGCAAGTGAAGCCATTAACATGCTATATAAATTAATGCTATTGGGAGGTGGCAAAAAGTGTGGATGGTACACACATCAAAATGGTATACAGAGGATATGATTCTCAAGCACAGCGCACACATACAGTTGCCAGTATTGAGATTAGAACCTGTACCTGTCTATTTATTTCTACTATAGTGTGCAGTTATGAGACACACCATGGAGCTTATATGAATTCACCTTCTCACAAGGTACTTCTAATGTGAATGAAATTATTAGGCCTAGTAAAGTAGGACAAGGGAAATGTAATGGGTGGGAAATGCCTCAAAATACTTTAAAGTAGTAATATTCACACTTAAACACACACACACACACACACACACACACACACACACACACACACACACACACACACACACACACACACACACACACAGTTGCCAGTACCGGGATTAGAACCCTACCTATCTAGTTACTTGTACTGCAGTATTATGCAGTTATTACACACACCATGGAGCTTGCTGGGCTGCTAGGAGTCTGAGGTGACTTCTAAGGTGAGTGTCATCAGACAGCCTTCTAAAGTGGGGAAATGGGTATCATAAGTGCCCTCCACAGGCCTCAAAATATTATAATCAATACACCTATTCAGGAGATATGCTTCTGTCTTTCTCTTACTCACACACACACAGTAGTCAGTGCTAGGATTAGAACCCTACCTATCTAGTTACTTGTACTTCAGTATTACGCAGTTATTACACACACCATGGAGCTTGCTGGGCTGCTAAGAGTCTGAGGTGACTTCTAAGGTGAGTGTCATCAGACAGCCTTCTAAAGTGGGGAAATAAGTACCATAAGTGCCCTCCACAGGGCTCAAAATATTATAATCAATACACCTGTGCAGGAGATATGCTTTTGTCTTTCTCTTACTCACACAGACAGTAGTCAGTGCTGGGATTAGAACTCCTTCTTATTTAGTTACTTTTACTACAGTATTATGCAGTTATTACACATGCCATGAAGCTTGCTGGGATATTGAGAGTCTGAGATGCCTTCTAAGGTAAGTGTCATCAGGTAGCCTTCTAAAGTGGGGAAATGGGTATCATAGTGCCTTTCACAGACCTCAAAATGTTATAATCAATACACCAACGCAGGGGATATGCTTCTCTCTCTCTCTCTCTCTCTCACTCACACACACACACACACACACACACACACACACACACACACACACATACACAGTAGTCAGTGCTGGGATTAGAACTCCTACCTATCTAGTCATTTCTAATACAGTATTACACATTTATTACACATGCCACACAGCTTACTGGGTTACTGAGGGACTGAAGTGACTTCTAAGGTGAGTGCCATCACTAGACAGTCTAAAGTTTGGCAATGGGCAGTGTTGTTCTGTTGGCCAAGGTTTCAGGATACTGTCACCTGCAAACACACACACAGCAATAGGTGATGCCAGATTACAAGCAGTACCTCAGTACTGTTAAGCAATGGGGATCACCTTAATCGTGGGACATGGCAGTAGTAACACAAGGTGCGCAATTGTCTGCAGCTGGATGGCACTCTATGCCATTCAGTGTGTCTGTATCTGTCTATGACTCTCTATCTGTGCGTATCCCTCTCTCTCTCTCACAGTTTCTCTCTCTCTCTCTCTCCCTCCACCTTTCTTTGCCACTAAATGATTGATATCTTTCTATGTGTTGCCCTTACATATGCATGTGTATCACACTCACCAGTTGCAGACCTATGAAATATGAGCCACCTACAGGTAGCTGACAGTATGGCTGTGGGATAGGGGTTGGAGGAGACATGGCAGCTGTACATAGGTGCCTGCCTGTACTGAAATATAGGCACAATACAGTTGAGGAAGCTGATCTGGGTTTACACATGGGCTGTGATTCCCTAAGTGTAGGAGCATGCCCAGTATGACTCTCCATAGAGAGTGTGCACATGGGCTGTGATTCTCTAGTGAGTGTGCACATGCGCTGTGATTATAAGTGTAGGAGCATTCCTAGTATGACCCTCTATAGTGAGTGTTGGACTCCATTCCACAGATAGTTGCAGTCCGGTCGGGGGTTTTGTGTGCTGCAACCATACCTCCCAAAAGTACACAAGACTGCCCTGGAGGTACTGGCTTAGTTTAAGCAGACATGTTTTCTGATATATGTGAGGTCTGACTCTGCAATGTATTCTGTCATTCTGTACTGACAGACATCTTCAGATCATCACAGTGCTTTACCAGAGGAATACAAGATGCATGATGCACAGAACAATATTCTGAGCCCAACAATGCACATTCTTGCCCAAAAAGGCCAGTTTAGAAGTGTGGCTACAGCCAGTTGACTGCTGAAGCTTTGTAAACAGTCCAACAACTGGGTACTCTACTGGCAAGGGATCTCCTGCTTGTGTGGTATTCTTCCTACCTGACAGGTCATGTCCTGGTGTAGGCATACCTCTGAACATTACATTTCTTGTCAGATAGTTCAGGGGCTTGTCCATAACTTTCATCCAATCTACAGAGAGTTGTGTTATTATGGCAAGTTAGTTGCATATACTTGAAGACTGACATTACAACCCAATGACAGACATTACTGTATCAAACTTCCTCACCTGCAGAGAACTCCTGGGAATGCAAAACACCTTACCCTACCGGCTTCCTCAGTATGTAGAGCAGTATTCACCACACATGCCTATCATGTTGCCTTTGTCCCACTTTCACTTATGACCTAGTCCAGATGTGTTGTTGTCACAGGTTTGGGGTATGTGTGTGGGTACCGAGTGCAGTCTACTGTGCAGAAATGTCCATCATATATGTAGTATAAGCCACATAGCACTGTAACATACAGTATGTCAGTGGCACAGCAATGCAGAGTAATCTGGTGAACCCCTGACACACACACTTGTGGGTTGATAGATTGTATAACATTAGTAGCATATGGGCCCTGAGGCCCTTATCACCCACACAGACGAGAGTGTAGGCCATGTTTTGACATGTCAGCACACAGAGCCCCTGTCCAGCAGGGACACAGAGGAATCAGAGGACTTTAGTATGTGTTTCCCATGCACATCTATGAGGAGAACATCAGTAGGGGGTATTCAGGCACTTTTGTTGTCAGGCCACAGGTTATCATGTTGATTGGGACAGCCCTGGCAATGTGTGCTGTACTGTTATTTCCCTGCAGACACACATGCTACTGCTTTTCTATGGGAGTGGGGGGACACCTCTCAACTGTACAAATTTGCAGAGACTGTGCTAATATTTGCTTTATATTTTGTTTCCATTTTGCATAATAATGTGCCCTGTCTTGTAGACTACAGACATATCACTACAGATAATGAGGTCAGACTGTGATGGCATACATTTGAGTTTCAGACTTCTTGCCCTTCAGAGCCTTACTGCAACTGCAGAATCTTCTGTGCTAACACTGTGTAAGTCTGTATGGGTGTATGTCATCATTTTTACCATTTATGGGCCTGCGCCAGACATTTTTTATGGTTTTCTATAGCTGACTTGCTGGGTGATTCTGTGAGGGTTGAGTATGGGACTCCCACAGTGCCAACCATGCCTGTGACCTATGACCTCCCAGTTACCTGACCCCCCGCCCAAATATACTGCAGTGGTATTTGTCACCTTGGGTAATACTGCATAGTATGGGGATGGCAGTCTTGGCCAAACAGTTCCTGATGTCCTACATATTGTCACTTGTATGCTGGATCCAAGTAACCCATCCCAGTCCCTCACATGCATGCTGCAATACCATAGGTATGGTACCAAAACATAGTAATCCATTCCGTTATTGTTTAGAAAACACACTTACCTTGTGCCTGCAGCAGATGTGAGGATGGTGCTTGATGGCTGCATTTGTTGGATGCACACAGTACACAGCCTATACAAGGTGGGCAATAGATTGTGTGGTGTGTGTGCCATCCATTTTACTGTGTGTGCGAGTTGGACAGATGTGTCAGTCCCTGGGCCATTACAGTGTCAGTGTGTGTGCTATGCACTGTCTCTTTGCCAAGGCCTGGGCAAACTGGGCACCCCTCCATCTGCCTATGAGTGCAGGTTCAGGGAGTTCCTCCTCCAAGTCTTTCTGTGCCTGTGGGGACCTTAGCAATGGTGGGGAGCTGTGTGGCCCTTCCCCATGCTGATGCTGCCGAAGCTGTTTCTGCAGGATCATATTGTGAATCATGGCACTTACAATGAACATGCAGGCACATGTGGCTGGGGCATACTGCAGGGCTCCACCAGATATGTCAAGGCAGCCAAACCGTGACTTGAGCAGCCCAAAGACACACTCTATAATGACCCTGATTTGTGCATGTGCCTCATTATTTCATTCTTCCATGTGTGCGTACACTTCTGAAGGGTGTCATCATCCATAGTTCCAGTGCATAGCCAGCATCCCCCATGAGATGGCTGCACAGGATGTCCCCCCTGGCAAATGCCTGGTACAGCTTTGAGGCATGCCAGATGTTGGAGTCATGATAACTACCAGGGCAGCCAACACACACATTCATTATTATGCCCTGGGCATCACACATGGCCTAGCAGTTGATGGAGTGATAGCCCTTGCAGTTTAGATAGACCCTACCCTGTTCACTGGGTGGTGCTTTCATATGGATGTGCATGCAGTCTATGTCACCAGTACCTCTGGGTAGTCTGCTACATGGTGAAACCAGTAAAAATAAAACCACTTCAAACGTCTGAAGAAGTTTTGCTCATTGAAGCAAGATGAAAGCGCTTACTTTATCATTCCTTCTGGAATAATAAACCTCCTTTTTGTGAGACTTTATTGTTGCCAGTGGCCTTTTTTCAGTTTTTGAAGTAGTCTGCTACATGGTGGAAGAGATGCATATTGCTGGCCCTCTCCTCAGGGGTGGTGGGGAAATATATGTGATCACCAGCATTTGGTAACATGGCATCAAGGAACTGATGGAGTATCCTGGATACAGATGCCTGTGAGACCCCCATAATGTCCCCAGTAGGTATTTGGGATGTACCTGTAGCTAGTATTCTTAAGGCTACACATACCTTGGTGTCAACTAGGATAGGCTCCCCTCTGTTGGATCTTGATTGGAGGCAAGGCCGGCACAGTTAAATGATTTGTTGTAGTAGGTCCCTGTCCACCCTGTAGCGCTCTACTATCTCCAGCTCATGTAGCCCCTGCTAGGTTACCCTGGGCCCCATCACTATCCTCCTCCTCCATGGCCTCTGGCAGTTGTCAGCATTATCCTCCTCACCACCCTCAGCCTCTAGCACATTTTGGAGTATTTGAGCAATTGCAGCCCCTAACATTTTTGTGAGTTAAAATTCCCAGCAGTGTTCACCTATGGTGCAAAGTTTGTGGGAAAAACCTGACTGTAGGGTGTTTGCAATAGTTTATGCTGGTATGCTGTGACTGCTGTCTGTGTGACTGGCTGTCTGTGATGTATTCCATCTACCAGCTACATAATTGAGGGGTTGTTTCCTTTCTTTCTGCTATTTCCTTTTTTTCCCTATTTCCTCCCTGTTTAAGCCCCATGGCACTCTGTCCAAACTTGTGTAGCTAGGGTAAACAATGCTAAGCAAGATCTGACCCTCCTCTGGCCGCGAACACACTTCATGTTTCTTGATTTCAGGTTCCTGTCATTCAGCAGCCTGAGACACACACACACCCTGCTGAGCTATGCTTAGGTCCACGCCTCCTGTTTGCGCAGAGCTCCAATGTGCTTACAGGAAACATGACACCCCCCCCTTCATGTCTGATGCTCTTTCTTCTTACAAGAGCATGCTATAGCACCTACACAGTTAGGTGCAGTGTGGCACTTAGAAGAAATCTGTGATTCAGGTACATTAACCTCCCTTGCATACCCCACTGACTTAGCCCATAGTTACTGCACTACAGCACAGCCTTTCCCCTTAGCAACCAGTGTTCCCTCCTATTGTTTACATTCTGCATGCCATAGACTATAATGGCAAAATACAGATTTCCTTTAAAATCCACTTTTTGCATTTTTGTTATTGTCTTGCAGATCCCGTTTGCGCGGCACTGTGGTACACTTAAACGGCCAAAATTGGCTATAGAAAAAAAAGTTATTTTTCATTAAAGTTCATCCATTTTCCATGCCAGTGGCCATATATTTGGTATATTGAATACATGCTGTTTTAGGAGCTGTCATGGCTCTGTTTTGTTATTTGCAAAAATGTATTCGACTAGTAACCAAATACATTTCTGCAACTAACACTGTCCTTGCATGGAGTCCTGCCTGCTTGCACAATCACTATTTTACCTCATTTGCATGTTATTTACATGCAAATGAAGTAATTAGCATTCTGCATGGATTTCTGTGGAAGAACAGTGCAGGTGGGCTCGAGCACATCAGAAACTGATGCTCCTGGATCACTTGGCAGCCATAATCCATGCAGGAGCAGCTACACTGTTGTTGCACAGAATTAAAAACTTTGTGAATCCAGGGGATGGTGTAATTGGATTTGAATAAGTTAGGAAATTAAAACAGTGATAAAGTTATATTTCCCTGTGTCAAACAATCTGCTAAAAACAAATGTGTTTTCCTATGTACTATCTTCATTTAGTTTCCTGACGCTTGTAAATATATTTGCCTTGTAACATTTTAAATATGTCTCTTGTATCATCAACAACATCACATATCACCATTTCACCAGATTTGTCAGATGTTGTTATTCATACTGCTTTCTAAAAATATCAGTTACCCCCTTAAAATTCTCACCTTTACCTTAATGGTGTTTAGCTATGTTAAGATTCCTAACCTGGTGCACAGGTTTGACTCTATTAATGACTCTTTTAGGTTAAAAGTTATGCATGGTATAAAAGTGAACCCTTTTTCACATAACTAAACCAAAAAGTGAAAAGGTCACACATCAAACCAATTAGTAAAAACTACAAGAAATACATAGCCAAGTTAGAGTTTTCACTATGTGATACTTTAAACCACCTGTAATGGAGGCCCCATGTGATATATGAAAATAACTCTTGAGGACATCAATTGTTTCAGCTATTTGGCTTCCTAATGTCCATGACTTTTTACTTCTTCCTTTTTAAATCTTGCTAGTGCCATTTGGCTTTTTCAGCCTGAATCTTTTTTCAAATAAAGAAAAATAATCAGGGGTAATGTTCAAGCAACTATAATCAAATATGTTCAAACTATTGCAGGTTATCAGTACTCCATTGTGGTCATATTAAATAATTCCAGTTGCAACTACACTCTCTTGCCTCTTAGAGGTTCATAGGTAGGTACTAGGCTATTGGCCCTAGGGCCTATATAAGCCTAGCCAAATGGTACCCTGGCTTTTGCCACCCAAGAAAATTATTTTCCTGTGCTCCTGTCAAGCAGAGCCACAGAAGTGATCCCCGGGTCAAATTTCCTATCTTCCATCCAATCATCAAGATTTTTCTTGAAGAGTGCTAATGAGGAGCTTTATTTGATATAGATAGGTAGTTTGTTCCAGAGAATGGGAAGTCTCTGAGACAGGAATCTATCCCTCCAGCATGTTCTGTTTATTGTGGTGACAAGGTTTAGGTCCCTAGAGCGTGTAGCTTGGAGGGATTGGGACTTCTTTACTTGGAGCATGTCCAACAACTCTGGGTTTGACATAGCTTTGTATGTTAGGCAGAGATTGCCTCTGACTAGGCGATATGCGACAGAGTAAAGCTGGAGTTTTTTGAGACGGTCTGCGTAAGGCATCTGTTTGAGGCAGTGATCCTCTTTGTGAGGTATTTCTGTGGCCTTTCCAGTTGTTGTAGATGTCTTGTGAGGTAGATACCAAAAGAGGCATTGTACTCTATAATGGGTCTAATGAGTGATGAGTAGAGGGGAACAATGACCTCTTTTTTCCTGGATGAGAAAACGTTTGTGATGAGGTGTGCCATGTAGAAGGATTTCCTGACTACTGTGGCGATGTGATTATCAAAGGAGAGACTACTGTCCACTTATATCACAAGGACTCTTATCAGACTTTCGGTGTTAAGTAGACTACTGCCTATGTGGTAATTCATGGGTACAGAGTTTTTACCAAAAGGGATGACAATGCACTTTTTGGCATTGAGCTTGAGGTCATGGCTTTGACACCAGGCATCTCAGTGAGGCCCTTTTGTAGGATGTCCACATCGTTAAGAGATTTGATTATGGCTCCTAGTTTGCAGTCATCTGTGAACTTTGTTAGCCAAAGACCTTCTGTGTTAGCCTGTACTTCAGAGAAGTAGATACCAAACATGGGAGGACCTAGGACTGAACCCTGTGGTACTCCAGTTGTCACTGGTCTGAAGTTGGATTTAGAGTCTGCTACTTTCACAGTGTGGGTTCGGTCAGTGAGCCAGTTGGCAACCCATCTTGTGACATAGGGATTTATACCTAGTTTAGTGAGTCTGTCTATAATTCCAGAGTGGGGGATGGTGTCGAAATCCTTGGCGAGATCTAGATAAGCTGCGTGTACCACCTTACCCTCATCTACAGCTTTGGTGACCGATTCAAAGAAGTCTATCAGGTTTAGGAGACCTGATCTGCCTTTTGCAAACCTGAACTGGGTAGGGTTCCTGAGTTTGGAGATTACCAATGTCATTGTTTATAAGTTCCATGATGATACGCTCCATAGCCTTGCAGACCAGGCTCGTCAGCCTAATGTGGCAGTAGTTCCTGGGGTCTGTGGTTGCTCCCCCTTTGTGGAGTGGGATAACCATTGCTGTGTGCCATTCAGTGGGCACAACGACTGAGGTAAGGCTATTATTGAACATGGTACTTAGGTGGGGTGCCAGTTCGTTCTGTAGTCCATATAGAACATAGCCTGGGATGTTTTCAGGTCCCATGGATGCTGTGTTCTTGGCTTTGGAGTGTGTGTTTTTTACCTGTGTAGCCGTGATTACAGGTACTTTGCATTCTTCCGGTATAGAGATGGGTCCTTTAGGGGATGAGAGAGGGGTAAAGTTAGCACTGAACCTATCTGCCAGGATGTTGGCAATATCAGTTGGTTCTGTATATTTAGTGCCATTGTGCTGTAACTCAGAGCAGATCTGAGTGTTGCCATTGAGATTCTTGACATAGCTATAGAATGCTTTGTAGTTGTCTTTAAAATCAGTGGCGATTTTGTTTTTGTAACTGGCTCTGGAGGATTTTATGAGGGATCTCAACTTCTTAATGAGTCTGACCATGGAGTTCCTCCAATCATGGGATTTTACTCTTTTTTTTGCAACAGTTTCTTTCTTCTGTTGTAGAGTTTGTTTATAGCCGGGGACCACCAGATTGGCTTCCTTTTTTTGGAGGATAGCATCTTGGTTCTGTTAGGATTTGCACGATCCATGCACTCATGTAAGTGCTTATAAAGTGCAATTGAATATTATTCAGCAGTCGAATCTCTTTTGTTCGTCAGCATGGGTGTCGTGAAGTTTGCCACTTCTGTATTAAGAAGCGTGAAGTTGGCTTTGGAGAAATTTTTCTACGGTGGTTTCCCTAATGGTGGGTGGGCTGGGATGTGGATGTCTAAGGTGATTTGCTTGTGGTCGGAACTGACCAATGAGGAATTGACCCCTGGTGTGGAACACTGGTTGCCCATGTTGGTAATGACCAGGTCTAGGATATTGCTGCCCCTGGTGGGAGTGTGGATAAGTTGATCCAAGGCATTGGAATTTATGAATTCCAGAAAACATTGAGCACAAGAGTTGGTACATCAGTAGTTTTCCCAGTTAATGGTGGGGTAGTTGAAATCGCCCATTATTAAGGTGTTAGGTTGTACCCTAATATTTTCCAGTGTATCAAGAAATGAGGACTGGGAATCCTGGAGCATGGTGGGGGATCTCCATCAAGCTACAATTTGCATTGCGGCCTTGCCCAGAGTTAGTTGCACTTGGATGATCTCAGATGCATTATGCTGAGCAACTAGCCTGGAGGTGTGGATATCCTTAATGAATATGGACACGCCTCCACCTTTAGTGCTTCGGTCCAAGTTAAGTGGCCGAAAGGTGTAGTATGAATTATAGCCTGGTAATGCAGGGGTGCTCTCTGGAGCCTTGAACCAGGTCTCTGTCACTGCACAAATGTCGATGTTCTCCATTTTAAGGAGTGCCTCGAGTGAGTGCATTTTGAGGTTTAGACTTCTAGCACTGAGTAGCATTACCCTCAGATTTTGCTTGCCTGTACCTGTTACGGTGGTGAATTTGTCATTTGAATTTGCCTAAAAAAGGCACTATAGGGGTGGCAAGAGCCTTAGTCAGTATTCGGAATCCCAAGGGCGACAGGTGCAGGCCATCTCTGGCAAAGCATTGTGGTTTGTCGATCATGTCATCCCAGGCAGACAGATACTGGATCCCCTTAGAATGACACCAGAAGCTTAGTCAATTGTTGAAGTCAATCATTTTGTCCTTGTACTGTGGTATTATTCTGGGTGATGGCAGGATGCTACTCAGGGCTAGAGTCATACCTGCCTGGGCTAAAAGATAAGATAGCTCCTCCATGTCTCTTTTCATGTAGTCCAGGGAGGTACATCTCAGGTCATTCACACCAACATGGACAATGACAGAGTCATATTTGTACTTGCTGTGGAGTGACCTGAGTGCATGTGTTATGTGGTGGATCCTGGCACCTGATAGGCAGCTGACAGTGACTTTCTCCTTGTTTAGCCTGGTGAGTGGAACATCACTGTGCCTGACTATAGAGTCACCTATGACTAGAGTTTTAGGTATGTTGTTATGCCTTATGGGTTGTGGTTGAGTGGCACACTGAGTTTGTGGGCTATGAGTCATATTCTCCCTCTTTGTCCTGTGTAAAAATGTGGGCATTCACCTTTTGTTTGATTGTGGGGAGAATGAAGGAGCCTCTGCATTTCGTGAGTGCAGTTCGCTAACCTCAGTGATATGCAAAGGGAAAGAGGAAACTCTAAAGGGTCACCCAAGGTAATGACCTGCTCTTCTTGACCAATATTTCTTTCCTGTGTGCATAAATAAATAACAATGATCATCCCCTTGAACTCTTGTACTTTCTGCATCTTGTTGATGGATTTGCTTACTATTAAATGCCTTTGTTGGTAAGGGGTTTACATGGTTGGCTGCATAGTTGTTCACATCTTTAGCTTACTTCTTGTTTAATATTTTAATAATTTTACTTTCTTAAAGATACTGTCATATGCAACGTTTTTATTGTCAAACACTTACACAAGATGTTGCGCTTTGGTGATTCTTTATCCAGCACTGTGAGACTGCCCTCATCTGATGGTGAAGGGTCTGCAGCCTCTGATAATGATAGCCAGCAAGGACTGGCACTGTCAGGGAGTACAGTACATGTCTTGGACACAGGAAATCTGACCACTCCATCCTCTACACAGACTATGGGCACAGCCTCTATGTCTGCAAATACCCATTAGATGCATACCTCACAGGAAGGACAGATTAATGGGGGCACTATCAGTCAGGGAAATGTAGAACTGCCTAGCAGTCACATATCAGAATCTGCCCTAGTACCCACAGGCAGAAAGGTATGTACAGGGGGCTGGGTAACAATACTCACTGGAAATAGTTACCATCCTTCCTCTGAGGATGGTATGTCATAATTGTAGAGCTATTGTGAAGGCAAGACTAGTACCGCCACAGCCATGGCAGAGTTAGGTAGAGTGATGCAGGATGTGAGAGATGACCTACAAGAGTGCATGCCCCATGTGTGTGACTGCTTGGATAGATCACTCACATACCGGAATGTGCCATGTCCTCTCAAGCTTGCCTGTCAGTGGTGAAACACCAACCGTGAAGCTGGCCCACTGCTGTCTCCACATATGGTAGTCATTGTGGTCATGGATAACCTAGCTCATGTTACAGAAGCACTAACACTTTCATGGCTACATCTATTGTTATGGTATCTATGCCCAAGACATGATGTCCCTGTGGGCATGCCTGTCATGGTAGCGACATGTCCAAATGTAAACACTTCTCATAGCCATATGGCACACCACAAACTGGGCAAGGTCTTAGTACAAACAGTGCAACTCCTGGTAGAGCCAGCTGTCATGGGAGGAGGAGGTATGTAGGTGATGCTCAGACCTCTACAATGCATACCCTGGATCTGTGCAGTACAACAAGCTGCAGTGCTGCAACTCATGCTAAGGCTGTATCCCAGCAGCCCCTCTCTCACACCACCATAGCCCCCAAAACATCATGCACATAAACTTCTACTGACTCTATCCCTTCACAAAGCCTTTTACATTAACTGCTCCCCCCACATACACACACACACACACACACACACACACACACACACACACACACACACATACACACACTCTCTGAAAGGCAATAAACAGATCAGCATGTTTCACTTTAATAATCAACATTCACACATTTCCCTGTAAAGGGCATCCACTCCTGTGCTCACTTCTCAGCTTTTACAAATGGTAATAACTGTACCCTGCCCTTTGTGTACTGTTATTTGCATTGCTATGGTGATAACTGTACCCTGCCCTTTGTGCACTGTTACTTGGGTTGCTATGTCTGATGCACAGTGTGGTTAGCATATGCATGGATAAGCATAGCCTGATGATGGTTTTGTATGCATCACTTTTACTGTGGTGTATCTGCTTTATTCTGCCTTACTATTGGCTGAGGCTATGTGCAAGCTGCTGCCTCTGTGCCAGTGAAGTCTCATACTGCGCTTGCCTCCATCTAGTATGATCATTTCCTGGTGCTGGCTCTGCCACTGATCTGACTCAGTTTCCACCAATGATGTACTGGGGACTGTTAATCCTGCGAGTGACCATCCTACTGTAAATGCCTCCTATGTATAATAATGCATAACACTGCATACACTGACACTGTTTTGGCACATGTGCCAGGGTCATACTGCATGGCACCACAGATTATTCCAGACAGTGAAAGTGTACCTTCAGCTAAATACATATATGGTCAACAATGTTGCTTGTTTGTGACTTGGCATGGTTGTACCCCAGTTCTGTTTGATTTTGTGGATTTCATAATATCTCATAATCCAGTTTTCCAGGGCATACCCAGCATCACCAGCAACATGCCCTAGGGGAAGTCATCCCAAGTAAAACATTGGCATAGATTACAGTTGTTCAATATGTGGGAGAGGGGGCACAACTTGAAGGGACATATAGTCAGTCTGCTTTCTTAGCCTGAACTTTGAATGGGATGAATTTCCTTGTCTTTTCTGAACCTCACTGCCATTGATTTCTGCACTTTTGTATGTCTATGCATAGCTGGGATAGCCTACTTTGTTTCCTATAAGAGGATCCTGAAAAGGAAAGAAAATTTACATTATATTTTGGCAAGAAGGTTTGAAAAATCTGAGAAACCCACTGAATTAACTCCCCTTTACATCAAACATTTTAAGGACCACAGCAGAGGAGGGGCCAAATAATATCTCTTTATTTGGAGTGCATTTATGAGTTCATCTCTGACATTCCCTTATAGACTCTTTGAATAAAGCTAGGCAGCTCTTCTCATCACTGATCCAGTGCTCATATTGTCAAAGGAACCCAGCAGAAATTTGTATATCTGGCTCTAACAATTCTCTGTTCTGAAAGCTAGCAGAGAAATAACTGCAGAGACAGACCTGGAGTTGAGTCGGAGGTACATTATATATTTTGTCTGACTTTCTGTAAAGAGGGTGCTGACTATCAGGCAAGGTGCTGGCTGGAAGAGAAACATGCTCTAAGTTCTGGCAAACAACAGATTGAGGGAAAAAAACACCTGAAGCAGATATGTTTGCTGGGTCCTAGAATATCTTTCTGTTTCCTCTGAAAAATTCCTTAATTCTGACAAAAGCAACAGAGAAAGACAACTCTTCCAGAGGCGAATTTGAACAAAAACCTTCCCCAGTTTCAGATTCTGCATTCTGTGCAGTGGGAACTAGAGAAACACTGTCCAAGTTGAAATCTTGCCCCTCAAGCTGTGAATCAGAATTTGGGAGGAGAGGAATATTTTTTTTTTCCTTTTCAAATGAAGAGACATCTCAGGATTTAATGATGGAAAGACTTAAATGAAAAAAGTCTAACTTTTTTGTTTTCTTTTCCTGTGAGAGCAATCAGAAAATAGTGGTCAGCAGACAAATTTTTTCCTTGGAAATCAAAGTCCTCAGAGTGAGTTAGTGAACAATATCATCTGCCCCATTCCCCCTAAACCAGCAAAACTGTTTCTTGTTTACCTAAAGAGGGCAATTGAACAGGTCTCCTTACCACTAAAGGTGACTGACAAATGAATACAGAAACTCTAGAAAGTTGGTATTACCTACTAAGTGAACATTTAAGTTTCGAGTTAAATATTTTCAGTAACAACCACCAAACACACTAACCCCAGTCTGCAGCAACAATATAAAACAAACTATTGTAATTTTTCCACACAAAACATGATAATTTGGAAGGGATTCCTCTTAGGGAACCAAGACCATTTGTCTGTTGCAAAGTGTGCCTAATGAGTGGTTAGTGGTAATTTTTAGAACCAGTCTTACCTCCTGCTGACCACTTATGTATGACGGTAAAACATTTCAGTGAAAAACCATTAAGCACTCTTGTCACAGCCCCTATCAACCAATTATGACAAAGACTTTACACTTTTTCTCACAAACAGTAAAAATTTGGGAGGGTTCCCCATTAGGAGTAAAGTGTGTTTCTGTACTGAAAATGGTATGTAACCTACGCACAACCCTCTGACCACAACAAGTATAACCCTAACAGGTTACAGGTGCTCCATAAGTGTTAGTCATACTAACTGCCTGGGTAGCCAGTGCACATATTGTAGATTATCACCTGTGCATCACAGGCCACCTGGCAGTTGATGGAATGATTTCCTTTGCAGATCACTTTCTTTCTTTCTTCACCATGTGGGGCCTTTATTGCAATATGGATACTGTTTATGTACTTCAGTATCTCAGAGAATTGGGTTACATCATATAAATCTTGTGTGATGCTGGCTGTCTCATCTGTGGTATATTTGGACCACTTAAGCTCATCCCACATAATGAAATATGTCATCAAAAACTGAAGAATTCTTGAGGTGGATGCCTGAGATAGTGCCACTGTTTCCCCAGTAGGTCGCTGAAAAATTCCTGTAGCTAGCATATATAAAGCTATACGTACCTCAGTATCTACTTGGATAGGTACTCCACATATCCCATAGAGTTGAAGATGAGGCCCACACATGTCCACAGATCAACTTGAAGAGTTTTCCACAGATAGACCATTTCCTGGAAGACATCAAGGTACAGCTTTCATTCATAATAGTCTGTCCTGCCTCTGCTCAGTTTGCCTGCAGTAAAGTTTTGATCTGATAAAATATAGGCAGACTGGAGGGTCAGACAAAACTGAGTCTCTAATTCTAAGGCTACAATAGCTAATCTACAAAGGGGATATGAACTGTTTTTCCTTTGTCTGTTTCCATACCACATCACTATGATCTTGCTTTGATTACTAGCAGTGAGTCTGAAGTCCAGAGATGGTTTAGAAATTAGACAACATTTATTAGAATAACAGCTTTTTTACAGTTGTGAGCTGTAATTTGTCTTGTTCATACCAGAGGCCCTGAAAGGTTATATTCTTTGATACAGCTCCCCATACAATGACTGGTGTATATGTTGTTATATGCAGGAAAGAAAAAGAGGAAACATGGGATGAAAGACAACTGATTCACCTATCTGCGTAACTCCTTTTTCACAACTCCAGCACTGGGATCTGAAATGAATAGGGGTTGCTGTTAATGGGTTCAGACTGATTTAATGAAGCATTGATTTTCCCCAAGAGAAGTCTGGACATAAGAGACATGAGAATTATACAAACCACAAATCTGGAATTCTAAGATATTCCCTGTAAGATGCTAGATTGTGGCTGGAAAATACTAGAAACTGCTTATCCTAACAATCATAGGTTCATAGGTTCATAGGTAGGTACTAGGCTATCTGCCCGAAAGCATTTATAAGCCTAGCCAGAATGTGTTGGCTTTCGCCGCCCCCTTAGATTAGTTCCCTGTGCCTCTGCCCAGCAGAGCCACTGAAGTGATCCCCGGGGTAAACTTTCTGTTTCCCATCCACCCATCAAGGTTTCTTTTGAAGAGTGTTAGTGAGGAGCTCTGCCTAATGTAGATTGGAATCTTGTTCCAAAGCATGGGAAGTCTCTGGGACAGGAATCTATCCCTCCAGCACATCCTATTTATTGTTGTGGTGAGGTTTAGATACCTAGAGCATGTGGCTCAAGGGCATAAGGTTTTCTTTAGGTGGAGCATGTCCATCAATTCTGGGTTGGACATGGCCTTGTATGTCAGGCAGAAATCACCTCTGAGTAGGCGGTATGCAACCGAGTACAGCTGGAGTTTCTTCATTCGAGCTGCATAGGGCATCTGTTTGAGGCCAGTGATCCTCTTGGTGAGGTACTTCTGTGGTTTTTCCAACTGTTGCAAGTGTCTTCTAAGGTACATCCCAAATGGGGCATTGTACTCTATGATGGGTCTGATGAGTGATAAGTAGAGGGGCAGAATGACCTCTTTTGATCTGGATGCTAACCCTTTTGTGATTAGGTGGGCCATGTAGAAGGATTTTCTAACCACTTTGGCAATGTGATTATCAAAGGTGAGATTACTATCTACTTGGGTCCCCAGATCCCTTATTACATCTTCCGTATTTAGGGGACTACCACCTATGTGGTAGTTTGTGGGTACTTTTTTTTCCAAAGGGGATGACTATGCACTTTTTGGCATTTATCTTGAGGCCATGATTTTGCCACCAGGTATCCATCTCAGTGAGACCCTTTTGGAGGATACAAGCCATCACTGGGGAGTATCCAAGAGGCATCCCAGGAACAGTGTCCTATGAGAGAGAGTGAGATAAAATTTCTATGTGATCGTGTAAATCTTTGACTGAGAAAAATTTTTTTTTAACCTCGGACAGAGATTCTTGAATAATTGTGAAACAATCTGCATAAACAAGGCAGTACTGTAAATATGGTGAAAGGTAAATACTCTATAACTTGCAAAGAGCTATTTCAGGAGGTAGGAACTTTGAAAATACTGCTGGAGATTTTAACAACCCACAGGATAAGACAAGGCATTAAAATGTAAACCAAACACTGAAAAACATAAAAAGCATTTGAAATATTTTAGAACTGAACATTTGGAAAACCATCTTTTAAGTCCATAATTACTAGAAAACTTGTGGTTGAAGATGGAATGAGAGGTAATAGAGTCTGCAGGGAGACCGTTTCATAGGTTCATAGATTAATACTAGGCTAAATGCCCTTTTTGGGCTATTTGAAGCCTAGCCAGTTACCCCGTGTGAGAATCAAACCCTGCACCTTGTCTCTTTAAGTTAAACACCTTAACCATTATATCATCCTCCCACCCCCTATATCTTTATCTGGGGGATTTGAATTTTTGAATCTCAGTGTGATGAAGCAAATGAAAATATCTAGGACAAGTCTTTAGATTTCATTTTTCTTGGGCACCAGAAAGAATCTTGAATAAAACCTTTTCCTTTTTTGCTCTGGTAGAACATGTTTTATTACCCTCAGGAAGCAATTGATGTAATATAGGCAGTAATAGAGAGTCTTGATAGAATGGAACCAGAGTGATCCCATTAAAAGAGGAAAAAAATCCCACTGTCAGTAGCAGTCTTTTTGAACAACATTCATGACTTCAATCTATGATTTATCTGGTGCTAGAGGGAGAAGTGAAGGTCTACACTACAGGAAAGCTTTACTGGATTGCTGGGAAGACGGGGAGCATGGGAGAATGGTAACAACTTTGAAGGGACATATAGTCAGTCTGCTTTCTTAGCCTGACCTTTGAATGAAGTGACTTTCCTTTTCTTTTCTGAACCTCACTGTCATTGATTTCTGAACTTTTGTATGCCTAGACCTAGCTGGTATAGACTATTTTGTTCTCTATAAGAGCAGCCTGAAGAAGAAGGAAAATCTATATTATATTTTGGCAAGGAGGGTTGAAAAATCTGAGAAACCCACCAGATTAACTTCCCCTTACATCAAACATTTTAAGGACCAAAGCAGAGGAGGTGTCAAATAATATCTCTTTATCTGGGGGACATTTAGGAGTTCATATCTGACATTCTTTAGTAAACTCTGAGAATGAAGCTAGGTCGCTCTTCTCATCACTGATCCAGTCTACATATTGTCAAAAGAAGTCAGCAGAAAGTTAAATATCTGTGCCCAACAATTCACTACTCTGAAAGTTAATATGGGAAGAGGTATACATTTTCTTCCCAAATTTATCATAGGGTTTCCCTAACTTGTCAAAAGGAACAGGATTATTTACTATAAGATGTTTGGTAAACATTGGTTTTAACAAGAGAAATAACTGCACAGTCAGACATGGGGTGAGTCTAAAGTCCATTATATATTTTGTCTTTCTGTAAAAGAGGGTACTGACCATCAAGAAGGCGATGTCTGTAAGTGAAACATCATCAACGGCTGGCAAATAATACAAACAGTTACAGGTTGAGGGGAAAAACACCTGCTGCAGAAACTGTGTTTGCTTGGATTCTAGAATAGCTTTCTGTTCCCCCTGAAAAATTCCTTCATTCTGGGAAAAGCAACAGAGAAAGACAACTCTTCCAGAGGGGAATTTGAAGAAAGACCTTCCTCAGAGTCAAATTCCCAATTCTGTGCAGTGGGAACTAGAGAAACACTGTCCAAGTCCAAATCCTGTCCCTCAAGCTGAGAATCAGAATCTGGGAGGAGAGGAAATCTTTTCCTTTTCAAATGAAGGGAGGCCTCCGGATTTAATGATGGAAAGACTTACAAGAACCTTTAACAAAATGCAGCCAATCCTCCTCATCTGCCTTAGAAGAAGAAAAACATTTAACTTGTTTGTTTCCTTTCCCTGGGAGAGCCTCAGAAAAGAGTGGTCAGCAGACAAATACTTTCCCAGGAAATCATTACTTAGAGTGAGTTAGTGAACAATATCATCTTCTCCATTCCCCAAAACCAGTAAAATGTTTCTTCCTTACCCAGAGAGGGCAGCTGAAGAGCTGCAGAGGACCTGTGTACCTCTCAGTCTTTAATGACTTCCCAAGAGGCAACACCAGAGGAGGCATAAGAAATTGATGAGTCGTCCAAAGAACCAGATGTGGCACAGTGAAAACACTCAACAGGTGCTGAGGCAAGAGGAAGCTGGAGTCAAGAAGCCTCCTCTGGTGTCCTTACCATTAAATGTGACTGATAAGTGGATAGAAAAACTCTAGAAAGTCAGTATTACCTAATGAGTTTACATTTATGTTTCTTTTTTAAATATTTTTATTGATTTTAATAAAAGAATAACAAATTTTAACATTAAAACGAATACAGAAATAGAAGCATGTAAACAGTTAAGTAAACAAAATAAAACATAACTAAACAACTATTTACAGAGGTGTCTTCCAAATGACTAACACTCTAAGTATTGTAAAACCAACTAAAGAAAAGGAGAAAAATACATTTTTATTTTTACTGACCTATTGTCTCTGTTTAGTCAGCAGTTCTTGAAGTTTTGAAAAGATATTGTAAAATGTGATCATTTTTACTGTTCTCATTTTCATTGTTAGAAATTCATAACGACAGACATTGTTTGCCAAATTTATGAATTCTTTCTTTTTTGGAGTTTGTACATTTTTCCAGTCTGTTGTAATCATGTTTCTTGCAATTGATAGAACAATCCATAGAAGCAGATACTTTATTTTCTTTATGCATCCAGGTATCGGTGTGTTAAACAAGATTAATGACTTAGATTGAATTTATCCTTAAAGACTGCAAAAAATATTAATTTCTTCCCAAAATGGTTTAATAATTTATCAAAATTCACGTTACCAATCTGCTTTACCACTTGTCTTGCATCTCCAACATATCACTTTTTTCTTATATATTAAATCTCTTATGTGGAGTTATGAAGGTTTTTGTGTATGGATTTCCATGTAAATATTTTTCACTTTATAGATGATGTAGTTTGTTTTGAAGATATTGCATTTTGTCTTCCTTGCTTGAATAGTAATTATTTATAGTTCTGAAATAATCCAGTATTTTTCATCAATATGTTACTCTACATTTTAATAACTTTATTTATTCTAGATAAAATTATTTTTCCCACTACTTTCTGGTGTATTAACATGATTAATAAATCAATTAATTTTGGCATAATGTTTTTATTGATCATTGCATTAAATTCATTATATTTTCAGTCATGTACCTACATATTTGTACATCTAGCCACATATCTTTGCTTAGGGTAAATTTGGTGATTATATATTCTATTGTTTGTAGTCTACTACTATCCACCACTTAATACCAGTATATTAAATTATTTTCTTTAAATGTATACATTGTATTTAAATTAAAATTATATACAGTATGTTATTTTGTGTATGCAATATTGGAAACAAGAGGGGAAAAACTTGCCCTGTATCCAGGATTCTTGAAAACATAAGCTTTACAAATCTTTAGCAGTGAGATAATGTAGGTAGATTTTAATCATAATATTTCTATTTTTTTGTATATAATATTTTATGATCATAAAAAAATGTTTTTTACTATTTCATTTAGTTGCACGGAGACCATCTAGTCTGACTGCACAAAATGAGCATATCCAGCCGACACAGCAGAGATTACCACTTATTAAATCCATTTATTAAAACAAATGGTAAAAACAATTAGAACACAATGAAGATGAGCACTTTCATGCCTATCACAGGTGCTTCCTCAGATCTAATACACAGCAGTTAAAACATTCCTTAAATACTCACTTTTAAATCTGGGCAGGGTAAGGCCCTGGATCTATGCACAAGTCTTAAAGGTACAGAACCATTTAAGCCTTTCCCACAGTCAGCATGCAGTTCTAAAATCCATTTTTTTTGCTGCACACTCAGTTTTTGTTTTAATGTCACCTCTCCTAATGTTAGGTTTATCAGTTCTAATACTAGGAAAATAAAATTATGAGAAGAGTCATGGTCATTTCTGATACCTTTCTTAGAAATCTCATTATTGTGCTCATGTATCCTGCCCTTTATGGTCCTATTCATTTTATTAACATAATAGCATTCACAAATCTTGCAGACAGCAAGATAGACAAAATCTGTGCTTTTACAGTCTGAAAAAAAGTTAAATTGGTAAATACACCCAGCCACATTGTTCTTGTAGCTATTATTGCTATTCACATGTTTATATGTTACAAAATTTATATGGATATGCCCCTTTCCTGCTTGATAACAGCACATTTTTACTCCTTGCAGGTTTATAGCATAATAACTGTTTCAGAGAGTGAGTGTTCTTAAAGCAAAAATTAGAAGTTGCACCCAACAAACTTATATTTCTCATCACCATTGAGAATATGCCAATTCATTTTCACTGTATCTCAGACAACATTAATGTCATTAGAATACACAAGAGAAAGCCTAACCTTATTAAAGTCTGTATTAGGCATAGATGCAATATCATCCTTTCTAGCATATTCTACACATATGTTCTCTTGTATATCCTTCCAAACATTTTTATGTTTTGAGGTAAATATTTTGGTGACAACCACCAAACACACTAGCCCCAGTCCTCACCAATAAGTTAAGGCAAAATATTACACTTTTTTCCTAGAAAATATGATAATTTAGAAGGGATTCCTCTTAGGGAACCAGAACCATATGCCTATTGCAGAATGTGTCTGATTGGTGTTTAAAGGTGCCTTGTAGAACCAGTCTTACCTCCAGCTGGCCACTTATATATTAAGTTAAAACATTTCAGTGACAGGCACTAAATACTCTAGCCACAGCCCTTATCAACCAATTATGACAAAACCTTTACACATTTTCCTCAAAAATAGTGAACATTTGGAAGGGTTCCCCATTGGAGATAATGTGTGTTTGTGTATTGGAAATGGTTTGCAACCTATCCATAGCCTTTGACCACAACAAACATAACCCTAAATTCATAATCTACATTCCCTAATTCTACTTCAAGCATATTAAAATGAAAGTCACAGTAACAGTTTTTGAACACCTAAGATTAGGACAGTCCTCCAGGATTAGATGACATCCTCATCTGGTTTGTCTACTACTGCAGGGATTACATCACAACACCTCTTCTGTAAAACACCATGCCAGGCATATGAACATTTGCTTTATTAAACCCACTCCCAAAACAACCCAACCCCACCAAACTTTCATATTATAGTTCAATCTCTATACTTTCTACTCTGGCAAACATCCTTAAAAAATTATGCATACCCAGTTAAATTATATATTTATGTATCCTTTGCTGACTAGATTAGTCCTGTTAGGCTAGTGGTCTCTTTTCAGGAGAGTCCAAAAGTGGTATTTATACTACTAAGGGAAATTTGGCCAGGGAATCAGGGAAACTTTTCTGCTCTTTCCAAAAAAGGACCACGGGATATATATATTAGAAAATCTATACATATATATTAATTAGTATATGCCATATGCTCAAACTATACAAATGTCCAAATGCTAAGATGCAGACTAAAACCTAAAAATGTTCATTCACCAAGATTTGAAAACATAAAACATTGAATCACATGAATTCAAAGAAAAACAAAAAACTATTTTGTGCACCTCCAAATCCTGAGCTAATTATATATATTATTTATGTGACTGTGCTACAGTGGGGAAAGGGTAAATTCCTCAATCTCCACTGTATCATGATCTCATGCACCTAAACAACAGCAGCATTCAAAAAGTTCATTTTCAAACACTGCAGTTGATAATCCAAGTGACCAACTTTTGAGAGTTAGAGTATTTGAATGGATCCAATAAATATCTAAATAGATAGATAGATAGATAGATAGATAGATAGATAGACAGATAGATAGATAGATAGATAGATAGATAGATAGATAGATAGATAGATAGATAGATAGATAGATAGAGATATCTAGATAGATAGATAGATAGATGGGTATATAGATAAACAAACTCTCTCTGGATCTTTCCATACCTCCCACTCTTACTTTATGCTAATCAGAGCCATAACCGACTCAGCTAGCACCTGTTGCCATTCCCATATCTGGCATCCCTCAACTTTAAGTTAAGAAGTAAAAAAAAAAGTCCATGATCAGACTGGCACCCCTAAAAATCAAGACCAGCCATGTCCCATTTCTGAACCCCCATACCTCAATTTCAAACTGTACTGGCTTGTTACAACGTATACCACACAGGAAGTTCTGAAGTGTTTCATTACTGCAAAAAAGCAGTATTAAAATTTATTTCCGAGGAGACAAAGATGGCCGCCTTTCTGTAGACACTGTACATCTACAGCTCTCCAGTTACACGCAAGAATAAGTAACCCTGAGGATATACTACAAGTCTTTTTGCATTAATTACCGGATATAACTATTCTACTACAACCAAACTACGACTGAGAATCAAAAGAACGAAGGAAAAACTAATTAATTTCACAGGATTAAAGCTGATTGTCTGCCTGACTCTGAATAGAGCTATAAACAAAGGATCTATCTGATTTCTGTTTCAAGATGTCAAAACTGGACAAAAATATGGACACAACAACAACTAAAACTAAATTATCAATGCTGATGTCACCAGAGAAAGACTCTACATTTAAAAGACAGAAAACTGTAAAACCACAAGATCTTTTAAAAACAGGAGGAACAAACCAACCGGATCAGCTAGCTAACATGGAGGACATTAAAACAGCACTGTTACCCATACAAGAATCTTTAAATGCACTTTCAAACCAGATACTTGCTTTTAATGCCACATGCAGTCAAATTTTCAACAGAATAGATAAATCTGAGGCTAGAATATCCGATAATGAGGACAGAATAACATTTCTTACAAAAAAAACAGATATTCATGACCTGGACATTCAAACTATGCAGACCAAGATCCTGGATTTAGAGGCAAGATCCAGAAGAAACAACATAATTATTAGAGGAATCCCGGAAAATATTCAATATAATGATCTAATGCCTACCATTACACAGATACTGGAAATATTGTTCGAGGACTCGGGTATGGCTAAGCAAATAGTCATAGAAAGAGCACACAGAGCTCTCAGGGAATCACAAGCATCAAATATTCCTAGACCGGTTTATGTCAAAATTCTGAATTACCAGGATGTAAATAAAATAATTCTAACTATGAAAAAGAAAGGAGGTTTTGTAATGTGGCAAAATAACAGAGTTTCTATGGGTCAAGATCTACCACTGCAAATCAGACAAGCCAGACAAGCATTAGCCCCTTACTGCAAATTTCTTATTGATAAAAATATAAAATTCCAGATGAAGTATCCAAGTACATTAATCTTTACATTTGATGGAGCCAAATATTCTGTTTCTATAAAAAAGGATGCAAAACTCACCTTTTTGAAGACTTTTAAATCCCTTCCAACTTCAGAAGCTTAACTGGAACATTCAGTCTGTGTACAGCAATACAGATTCTGGGATTCCATGTCTACTATACCTCAAGGCTTCAAAATCCTTTGTTTGCTTCTTTTTTCTCACCAGGCCCCCTGTTTAATCATTAACCAGTATTTTCTTACAGGTCCAGCTTAAATCCAAAGATTTCACGAACTCCTGCAGCCTTGATGAACTGTGTGTGTCTGTGAGTCAACAGGAAGTCCTAGAAATGCTCCAGAGGGTCAGCTTTTGTTGTGGCACTTCCGGAAGTCTGTCCACATAATGGGTCCCCCTTTGAGAACTCAAAATCAAGATTTTTATACCAGGAAGTAGCCAGAGCTCTGTGGAGCCAGGGGAAGCTTTTAGAATGGCAAAACGAGGCTCCTGGACTATTTTAGAGAGGTTTGACTTTTATTTTGTATAAAGAAATGTCAGCTTATTCAGGTAAGGATTTAAACTGGGCTGTAACATATGGTTAAATAGAGTAATTTAACTACAATGTTAGAAACAATATAAAGTTACTACAGTTATTCTATTTTGGTTCTAGATAGTGTGCCTGAAGATAGAAATGCAGTTATAATTATATACTATTGATATTTTTGCTTTTCTGCTTTTGAAATGACTGTTATATTGTTTATGTTACTACAAAAAAAAAAAAAAAAAACCTTTCTCCTTATTAATGCTATGATAATCTATATGTGTTAACATGTATAATTCACTCTCCTATTCCTAAGGGAATGGAAGGATATATATTTTATGTGGTTCTAGAGATTCTGTGCATTATGTTAGCTATATATTTCTTACAGTATTAATACATTAATGGTAAAAAAAATGTTACTGATGTTGTTTTTATCAATGCTGCTGTTAACATGTTATACTTACCTAGGCAAAGTTAGATAAGACAGTTAGTTATTCTAGGATAATATAACCAATTATTTAATTAATAATGTATGTAAATCATTAGAGGGTAGAATAAGAAATTGGTATGTAAGACATAACAGTGTGTTAACTAACTAATATGTTCAAGAGCTGTAGATAGGTACTAGTGTTTAATGGGAATGTGTAGGTTAGTTTTTGTAGGGTTAGTTGTAGTTATCATAGGTTTTGTATATCTTGTTAGGGTGTTATTATATAATAGTCATTTAGGATTAATGTATACCAATAGAAGTCTAAACAGTGTTAAAAACCTATGTTTGTCCTGGTCCAGGAGAATAGTGGATAGGCACTGGTTAGGGATGGGGCATTTAGTTTGCTTCCAGATATTTCAAAATCTGATATTATACCGGAATCTAGTATCGTTTTCAAATTCAACATATACACTAACATTTTAAAAGTATTTTTATGTGGATAATAGACTCATGGAATGTTAAAGGTTTCCAGAATCTGAAAAAAGGAAACAATTTTTCATTTACTTCTTCAGTCAAAAGCACCATTTATTTTGTTACAAGAAACCCACTTGGCTAATGATCAATGGACTGCCATTAAAAATAAAAAAATGGATCAGGGAGGTAATAGCTTCGGAGGGACAACTAATAGTGCAGGTGTAGCAATAATCATCAAAACTCAGTTCCAAGAGAGAATTTTAGATTTTAAAATGGATAAAGAAGGAAGATGGTGTTATGTAATTTTTATAACAAAATTTTACGATAAACCGGTGATTCTTCTTAATATATATGCCCCATGTACCAATCAGCAAACCTTCATAACATCACTTTACTTTATTTTAAACCAATATAACAATTATTATATAATAATAGGAGGTGACTGGAATACATACCAAGACCCTAAATTAGATAAAACAAGTCCCCATAGATCTTATAATAATCAGGCAGTGATAGCACTGCAGGAACTTAAAGCAGATTTTAAACTTTATGATCCATTTAAATATAATAAGGACCAAATTAATCCAAATAACTTCACATTTTATTCGAGCTGTCATAAAATGTGGTCCAGGATCGATTTCTTTTTAATATCAGATACACTAATGTGTTTTGATCCCTATATATACATACAAGCTCGTTATTTGTCGGATCACTCCAGGATCACATTAACCTTTAAGAAAGATACTTGTCATAAATTGCATGTTAGGGGTTATAATTGGACATTAAATCCATATCTATTGCATAAAGAGGATGTATTAAAAGAAGCTCAGGAGTTTTTTAATCAATTATTAAATAATCTTTTAGAAAACCGACATCCATCAGACATAGAATGGGCAACTATCAAAGCGCAAATTAGAGGAATGTTTATCCAAAAAGCTACTTTCTACAAGAAATTACAAGTGAAAGACATGCATGACTTGGAATCAAAAATTAAATTATTAGATCAGGAATTAATTAGAAATTATAGTAAACAAACCGAAACGGAATTATTAAATTGTCAGAAGAAACTTTTTTTATTACAAAACAGTAAATTATCATTCCATGAACAGAAAATGCTGGTAAAATACGCTAATCACATACAGACCCCATCAAAAGCACTAGCACGTATTATTAATCAATCAAAGTCACCTTCCCAAATCCCTGAAATATACTTCAACAATAAAACATACACCAATACGGAAGATATCATAAAGGTTTTTGAACTAATATTTTCAGAACTATATAAAAAAAAGTTTTTTAAAAAAAAAACGGGGGAAAACCCCAGTTTTTTTATTTTTTGTTTTTATTTTTCCCCCCTTCAAAATTTGTTTAGGTTCCCTTTTTTGGAAATTTCCCCATTAAAAAAAGGATTAGTTTAAGGGGGGAAAAACAAAAAAATTTTTTTTGGTTTTTTTTTTTTTGGTAAAAGGAAAAAAAAAACTCCTTGCTTGGTTTGAATACTACTTGTGCATGATGTTTGTTACAGATATGACATGCTGCTGGGTTTTGATAATAAAGTTTGTGAATCCATTATGTTTGGAATATTAGGTTACTAACTGCCATCCCCCTGTTGAGACATGGCACTGCCCATAGCTCCAACAAAGCTTCTATATCTAAATAAATTAGGCGACAATATTGTTTTTTTCTCTTGGAGATATATACAGTCCATTCGAGGATTTTCGTTTCTCCCCATTTTGTTCTCAGCTTTTTACATAGTTAATGTCTGCATTGTTTTAACATTTCGTCTAAAATCTCAGAGGTTGTAATTCCTCGGTTAAAGTAAAAGTTTCTGAGTCTGGGGCTGCTTGCTTCACAGCTGCATCAGCTTTGCATTCCTTTTGAAATTGCATCACTGTTGTTTTTATTATGAAGGCTAAACATTTACAAATGACTACTTTAATTAGGTAACTGAATGAAATCTAACAAGTTCAAAACAAGTTGCGCATGATTAATCGGTTCACCAGTAGATGTTATCATTCCCCTATTTTTCCATTGCTGCCAATACTTGAAAACCTTTTCATGAGAAAGCATACTGACTGTCAGTATATATGTTCACACATTTATCTTTCGCTAGAGTACAAGCCCGTGTTAAGGCTATCAGTTCTGCTGCTTGAGCAGACAGGTGTTAGAAAAATATGTATTTAAACATGTATAAAGTGCTAGTTTAAAAGCAAGTAGTATATAATGCATTTTATTCTATTTACAATATGGCAATAAGAATGATTTTACATGTAGTTGCTTGAAGCTTGGAACTGCAGTGTGTTTGAACTCTGACCCTGGCAGTAGCTAGCTCAGCAAGCTTATGTTTCTCACTAATGATTATCTGCTGGGTCGGCAAAATTGAATGTATGAAGCATTGAATGTCTTATTCCTTCCTCTGAGATAATTGACCTTGTGAATGTATCCAGAAGATGAACACAACTGCTTCAGGAAGAACAGAGAAGCATATTACCAGAGAGAGAACGGCCATTGTATTACGAGCTGGCCTGAGTCCTTGAAAAGCAACATTTACAGAAAGACATTATAATGAACCAGGTGCTTTGCAAGGCTGCTTGTATTCCCATGGAGGCTTTTTAAAATGTATAACATCAGCTTTTCTTATGAATAGAATATTGTAGACTATAGTGATGTAGGTGCCCTGTGACTATGCGTCGGTAAAAGGTAGGCACAACTTAAATAGACTATAAAATCATGTACTTCCTGCATCATGTCGAGACAAAACTCTGTGCTTGTATAATTTTACTCTAATTCTTCTGCTAATAAACTTTACATCTGGCTCTCTGTGTTATATCGACTGATTTTGACAACAATTTAGTCCCTCCTTGAACCGGAATTCCTTAGTAAGCTGCAGGTCCAGAGTGTATCGGTGGTGAAGATACTGCGCGGGGTAGTTACCAAAATGGTTCTTCTTGAAACACAGACCTCAAGCTGAATTGTCGTCTTTGAGGCTGGCCACTTTCTGATCTGCGGCGGAAAGGCGGTCTCGAACACTAGTCGACCCAGGAGGCTCAGGTGAGAAAAAATATTGCCTTTCTGTTTTAGATCAGGGACTAGGTTACAGTAAATGTCATTGTCAGAGATTTGTTATACAGATCAGGGACATAAGGAAATTACTGTATATTTTGTCGAGATCCAGAAACAGAATAAGGTAGGCAGTTATTCTAGATAAACTGTGTGAGAACTGAAATAGCGTGGTGTTGAAAAGGGTTACGGTAACATTTTTTTAGAATGGAAGTCGGTGCACTAAAAAATCGTGATCCGCCCCTAACTGACGCAAAATATATGCAATTACAGCGGACTGATAATATAAGGTATTATACAAAATGGGTTAATAAATAAGTTTGATGGTAAATTAAACAAGATTTCATTAAATTCAAACTTTTAAAACAGCTTAAATCTGGCGCGAAGGTCAGGCAAAAAAAAACAACAGCGATTAGGCATTTCTCAAGCACACAGCTGGATTGAGGGGTAAACCCGAAGGAACAGAAAACTAAAGTAAAACATTATTTTTAGACAAAGGGATAATAATACAGTAATAGCGGCGGCCCTCCCCACCTCCGCCCTCCAATGCCTTTTTTCAGGATAATATGCATACAGCAAGAGAGAATGAAACTGTAGATGGGTACTATGGTAGATTATTGGAATGTTTCAATAACCATGAGTGAGGCGTATGGCTATTCACTGAAAAATCAGACACATGATACTTCATATGAACAAGCAACTGAAAAATGCATTTTTGAAAAGGTTGCATTGCACCTATCGAGCCAAGCTTTATTACAAAGCATATGATAGATTATCGAACAAGTGAGGCTACAAGCCTTGCTTGAATATACTTGAACATGCTGAAAGAACACTTTAATATGGTAAAAGAAAAAGAAGACACAGGTCTTCACAGCTGAAGACAGAGCAGAGGTCTTTAGTAGTCAGGTAAAAGGGTAAGAGAAAATACCCGGGAAATAGACAATCTGACAAAAGGGTCAGAAGATTTTGAAAAAGAGAAAAAACAAACAAGGTGAGTGCTTTAAGTGCAGTAAGAAAGGACATTTAGTAAGGGATTGCTGGGCTAATATAAAAAGGTGACTACAGAAAATAAAAGGTGATGAGGACTAACTATATGATAGTGATAAAAATCAAAATCATCAGGGAAGAAAAACAGAACAAAAGACCAAACATAAATGTAGTGGAGAGGGAACAGAGAAAGTGCAAACAGATGTAAGGATGAAGAGAAAGTGAAATTTTAGATTTAGCATTGCACTTTGAGCTTAGAGCTCTGTTTGGCGCAGACACAACACAAAACCAGAGTTACACTTCTAGTGGAAGGAAGGGAAGTGCAATTCTTGGTGTGAACTCCAGGGGCATCACAGACACGATACGGACCTTTGTGCAAAGTTACCAGAATATTCCTGAATCACCTGACTATATATTAGTGAGAAAGCAGCAAATGGACAGCTAGCTATAGGGGGAGCCACTCTCCCCATGATATAGGCCAATAACGGTGACTGACCCTGTTTCAGGCATGACTCAAGAAAAGTAAAATTGTAGTTTCTGCAAAATGTCCATAGTAAACTTACTGGGAAGAGATCTTATGCAGCTATTTGGCGCCATAGCGGTGAAGTCCCCACTATGCAGGGTATGGAAGCACAAAGAGACAAATGAATACTTTTGTGGTGCAACGGAGGTGAAACCTTTACTGGTACAGCCAGGACCTGAATTGTTATGACTGGTCCAGGGGCAGTAACCAGGAGAACTTCAGGTGAATGTAGCCATCAGTAAAGGCCCCTCCTTGACACTGATCAGCAGCATTTGTTACATTGTGCCTCTATACTACTGTAGCATGCCAGGGACCTGATAAAGAATATGAGCAAGGAATTGTTCAAAAATCCTGCTAACAGATTAGTATTACAAACCTTGTATTGGGATACTGAGGGAAACAGTGTGGTAAGCTGTTCACTACCTCAGGAATTCATGACACTGTACAAAATCTAATAGACTACCACATGTCAGCTTGACAAGAATAAGGATGTGAGATGGGCAGACTTAGGAGAAAAAAGTAATAAGATGGGAAAAACAAACTGATTTAGGAATTATCAGAACAGGGGAATACAAAAAATAGAAATTGAATTATGGCTAACACAGACACATCCGGCTGTACACTTACAAACTAGTGAAGACAGCTGATTAGGCAGCCTCTTATTAGAAGAAGAAGAAAAAGAAGCCTTGTGTGATATACCAAAACATTCTTTGGTCAACAGGTAAAATCAGATGTGAGACTTATTCAAACAGCGGAAGGACCAGTAACTATTACACCAAAAATCAGCATTTAGACCACAAAAAAGACAATACCCCTTGAGGAAAGATGCAGAGCAAGGAATCAAACCTATAATAGCAGCATTACTCAAGGAAGGTACTGGTAGAATCTCTTGATTCACCATGTAACACACCTCTATTTCCTGTTAAAAAAAACAAGCGGGGAATGGCGGATGGTACAGGATTTACAAGCTGTAAACAATGCAATAATACTCCAGAGCACCTACGATTGCCAGACCCACACTTTGTTGAATGATTTAAAACCACAACAAAAATATTTTACCTGTGGTAGATATAAGCAATGCTTTCTTTTCAATACCTATACATCCTGATAGCCAGTATTGGTTTGCATTTACACTCTTCAGGGGTAAAATATATACCTATACTCGGCTACCATGAGGATATTGTGAAGAGTCCAAATCTGATATTTGCACAAGAAATGCATTGCAACCTGGCAGGGTTACTTCCACCAGGAGGTAAGTCAGATTCTACTCTTTTATGTAGATGACATCTTGCTAGCAGCCCTACCCAGCATCAATGCAGGGAAGATACGATAGCATTATTGAAATTTTAGCAGCACAAGGACACAAAAGTAAACAGAAGTAAGTTAAGCAACTTGGAAAACAGGTTAGATACCTAGGATATGTAATATCCAGAGAAGGTAGAATATTAGATGAAGACAGAAAAACAGCGATTTTACAGGCACCCAAACCAGCAACCAAGATGAAATGATGTCCTTCTTGGAGAAGAACTCATTTTGTAGAAGCACATGGATATCAAACTATGCTTTGTGAATCTGCTCCACTGGCTGATTTAATATATATAAAACACCAATGGCAGCACAAGATGTGTTGCAGTAATGGACACCTGAGCTTTTGTTAGAAACAGCTTTCTGCAGACTAAAACAATTGATGTAGCTTCATCACAAGTTTTAGGACTTCCAAATTATCACAAAAAAGATTTTTTCGTAACCGTGATTGTAAGCAGGGATATATGACGTCAATTTGCAGCAGCGCAACAGCATGGGGATAAAGCAACGCCCCATAGCGGCACTATTCATCACAGTTAGATCCAGTGGCACGGGATCTTTTTGCCTCCCGCACTGTGTGCAAGCAGTAGTCGCAGCTGCAATGGCAGTACAGGCTTACGGCCTCAGTGGTGTTCATTTTGTTCACCCTCTCACATTGATAGTGCCTCATGCAGTCGCGATAATTTTACTGCAAGAGAAAATAGCATATCTATCTCCTGCTAGACATCTTTCATGTATGACCATACTGCTGAGCCAACCTCATATGCTAATTGAACGTTGTACAACATTAAATCCATCAAGCGTTACTTCCAACTCCTGTGGATGGCACACACACACAGTTGCCTGCAGGAAATTGAGAGCAAATAACTTTGCCCAGACAAGACCTCACTGATATGCCCTTAGATGATGCTGAGGTGACATTTTTATGTGGACGGCTTCATGCAAGTAAAAGGGTCCTACAGGGGAAAAAATCTAGTAGGGTATGCAGTAGTCAGCAGAATACAGGAGATTTTTAAAGCCCAACCCTTACAGCATACACCTGTCTGCTCAAGCAGCAGACAACTGATAGCCCTTTAACACAGGCACAGTACTCCCGAAGCGAGAAAGATAAATGTGTAAACATATATATACTGACAGTCAGTATGCTTTCTCTACAGTGCATGTTTTGCACAACAATGGAAAAATAAGGAATAATAACATCTACTGGCAAACCGATTAATCATGCGAACTTATTTTTACCCCGAACTTGTTAGATTCCATTCAGTTACCTACTAAGGTAGCTATTTGCAAATGTTTAAGCTCATACAAAGCAACAGCTTGGGATGCAATTTCAAAAGGAAATGCAAGAGCTGATGCAGCTGCAAAGCAAGGCAGCCTCAGACTCAGAAATTTTACTTTTTTTTAACTCAGAGGAATTACAACCCTCTGAGATTTTAGACTTAGGAAATGTTAAAAAAGCGATGCAGACATTAACTACAAAAGCTGAGAAACAAAAATGGGAGAAAGCTTGAGGTGCAATCCTCGAAAATGGACTAATATATCTCCAAAGAAAAAAAAACAATATTAAGCCATCTAATTTATTTAGATATGCAGCTTTGTTGAGCCATGGGCAGTGCCATGTCTCAAACAGAGGATGGTACAGTTAGTGAATCGAATATTCCAAACATATGTCTTTTACAAATTATAGTACACAAAAATTTTGTGCAGCATACCACCATGTCTATGTAATAAACATCATGCACAAGGAGCATTCAAACCCAAACGAGGGAGTTTTCCTGTACCACCATATCCGTTCCATACTATCTGTATGGATTCCATAGAACTGAACAAAATGTGAAGGGAAAAAATACTGTTTAGTAATTATAGACATGTTTTCCAAATGGGTAGAAGCTTTTCCAACTAAAAATCCGGATGCAGTTTTACAGTGGCAAAGGCCTTAATAAAAGAAATAATTCCCAGATTTGGCATACCGGAAAGGATCTATAGAGATAATGGGATGACATTTTGTGAATCAGACGATTCACTCAACTTGGGAGATACTTCTGGGATCTCCTTGAAGAATCATTGTGCCTACCACCCACAGTCTGCAGGACTGGTGGAAAGGTACAAATGTGGAATTCCTAAAAAATAAGTTAAGGAAGCTGATGGGAGAGACACAGAAGAATTGGATTTGCTGTTTGCCTTTTGGCACTTACTGAGCATGAGAACAGTTCCAAATGTAAAAGGGTTTGACCAATCCCTTTGAAGTATTGATATTTGGAAGGGGCATATTATGTGCCATGATGGAAAGCTTCCCTCATGCCTGCAGAATTAGAGGCTGACAGCTCATTAGCTGAGTTATGTAAGGAAATATGTTAACTAATAAAACTGTTTTGCAGTTGAACTCTTTTTCAGATAAAGACAGACCAGACCGTTGGAAGCAGCAAGCTGACCCCAGGGTCCTGGGTTTGGTTAAAGGTCACTTAAGAGGAAGACCATTGAAGGCGAGTCCAAAGTGGAAAGGACCGTACCAGGTACCTGTTGGCTTACTTTACTGCAGTCAAATTGCTGAAAGGTGGTCACTGGGTCCACCGATGGCCTTTGTAAACCGGTAAGAATTTTCAACAGCTTGGATAAACATTTTGTGACTGACACACAACAAAGGCAGGATGTGCAGAAGCGAAATGAGTAAAACACAGATCAACCCCGGAGATATTGTTTAATCATCTTGCTAACTAATGCATTTATTGGACTATGATTGTGGATGACTTCTCAACTTTTTGTTGTGGTTCTTCCTACATATAACCACAACAAGTGAAAGTGGAGAAACGTGATGAACTGTCCTATATAGACTGGCATCCAAACTTTAACACATACCTAGCTATGAAGGCCGTGGTATATGTAGAGACTATGAACATATTCTAAATTGCTGGGTTTGTAACATGCCATACCAACAGCATATGGAGGACTGTTGATGTCCGCTGTCCCCTTGGGGATAAAATGAGACTTGGGAAAATTTGCTTTTTGATACAGGTTCTTGTAAGATCACAGGACAAATTGCATTGTGTCGGCTTCATGTACACAGAGAGGACTGTATGTTTTTATAAGAATAACACACTCCAAGTGGGTTGGAGTAACTGTAACATAACTATCTTATAAATGCTATCATTAAAGCCAAAGATAAAGGCACTGTTTGTAACACAAAATTTATGATTCATATTTGAGCTTAATAAGAAACAACATTAAGTGATGTGCAGAGAAATCCTGTTTTGCATAAACAATTGTCTGTTATAGACAAGAAAATGTTTCATTCAGAACTAACCGCATCAGTACCAAAGTAGAAAACTGTTATTTTATTTGTGGGAAAAAAGCATACAAATGGCTACCTGAGAATTGGTCCGGCAGTTGTTTTTTAAAGGTTATCTGGTTCCAGCTATATAGGCATACTGCCAGGAATTACCTCTGGGTAAGATACTTAAATGTAAGAGATGTAGCCGAAAACCTGAAGATCCCTATCAGGAAAACCTGTAAATCCAATGAGAAAAATCGGCTGGTTGGAAGAACCATCATTCCGTGAAAGATAAAGAAAAATTGACTCATATGGACTTGAGTGACAGTGTTAGTATCCTGGGCTGGGATATTTCCAGCATATAAGGAGCAGTCAAATCGATCTGGGAGTTGGAGAAATCACTTCAGCCGGAAGCTTCCAAGTAATGAGTAATGCAACTTTTCTGATCTCGAATCTTAGTGACTGATGAACTGAATGCAATGAGAACTGTTGTGCTACAAAATCGAATAATGGCTCTTGATTAATGATCACCTAGAGGTAATGCAGCAGGTATCGGCCATGACTGAACCAGGCCCAAACCCACTGATGAACTTTTTTCCAGAGTCTGTTTGGTGGGTGGGTTCTATCCTAATGAATATTTTGAGTTGCTGTTGTTTGTGTTGGTCTGCTCCTATTGGGAGCATGTGTCTGTTCTAAGTGAGATTCCCTGTATGAAAAGATTAGTAAAAGATTTTGTTGATATATCTGTAACTGAAACTTTGTACCAAGACATTGAATTGAAACTATTGATTCCAGATGAAACTTGTCTTAGAAATATAAACTAAAATGACTTGCCTAGTTAAAAATCCTTAAAGGAAAAGGCTAGGAGACGAGCATAACATTGTTTATGTTTCCCAGAATAGAATAAAAGGTATTAAAAAGGAGGGAGATGTTAGAAAATATGTATTTAAACATGTATAAAGTGCTAGTTTAAAAAGCAAGTAGTATATAATGCATTTTTATTCCTATTTACAATATGGCAATAAGAATGATTTTACATGTAGTTGCTTGAAGCTTGGAACTGCAGTGTGTTTGAACTCTGACCCTGGCAGTGGCCTAGCTCCAGCAAGCTTATGTTTCTCACTAATGATTATCTGCTGGGTCGTATAAAATTGGAATGTATGAAGCATTGAAATATTCTTATTCCTTCCTCTGAGATAATTGACCTTGTGGAATGTATCAGAAGATAAGACACAGCTGCTTCCAGGAAGAACAGAGAAGCATATTACCAGAGAGAACCGGCCATTGTATTCGAGCTGGCTCCTGAGTCTTGAGAGAAAGCAACATTTACAGAAAGACATTATAATAATGAACCAGGTGCTTTGCAAGGCTGTATTATTCCCATGTGGAAAACTTTTAAAATAGCTATAACATCAGCTTTTTCTATGAATAGAATATTGTAGAACTATAGTGATGCAGGTGCCCTGTGACCTAACCCGCGTCAGTAAGGTGGGCACAGCTTAAATGTAAGACTATATAAAAATCATGTACTTCCTGCATCATGTCAGACAAAACTCTGTACTTGTATGGTTTTTTGCCTCCTGGTGTACACTAGTAAACTTTTGCATCTGAGCCTCCTGTGTTGTTATCATTTGTTTTTATTTAACAACAGGTTATGCTGTAAGGGTTGGGCTTCTAAAATCTCTGTATCTGTGACTACTGCATACCCTACTAGATTTTTCCCTGTAGGACCCTTTCTGCATGAACCATCCACATAAAATGTCACCTCGGCATCATCCAAGGGCATATCAGTAAAAGGTCTTGTCTGGGTAAAGTTATTTGCTCAATTTCCTGTGGCAGGCAACTGTGTGGAGTGCCATCCACAGGGAGTTGGAAGCAATCGTTGATGGATTTAATATTTGTACTAACGTTCAATTTACCATATGAGGTTGGCTCAGCAGTATGGTCATACATGAAAGATAGTCTAGCAGGAGATAGATATGCTATTTCTCTTGCAGTAAAAATTTATCGCGACTGCATGAGGCACTTTCTCAATGTGAGGAAGGTGGAACAACACCACTGAGGCGAAGCCTCCGTACTACCATTGCAGCTGCTTACTACTGCTTGCACACACAGTGAGGGGCAAATGATCGTGCCACTGGATCTAACTGTGATGAATAATAGTGCTGCATGGGCGTTGCTTATCCCCTCTATGCTGTTGCGTCAAAACTGACGTCATGTAATCCCTGCTTACAATCTCACGGTCTGAAAAAATCTTTTGTGGTAATTTGGAAGTCCTAAAACTAGTGATGAAGCTTAATCAATTGTTTTAGTCTGCAGAAAGCTGTTTCTGCTTCAGGTGTCCATTGTATCACATCTTGTATGCTGCCATTGGTGTTTTATATATTAAATCAGCCAGTGGAGCAGAGAGATTCTAAAGCATAGTTTGATATCCAGCTTAGAGCAAAAATTAGTGTTCGTTCCCAAGAAGGACATCATTTCCTTCTTAGTTTGCTGGTTTAGGGTGCCCTGTAAAATCACTGTTTTTCTGTCTTCGTGCCCTTAATATTCTACCTTCATTGGATATTACAGATCCTAGGTATCTAACCTGTTTTCTCCAAAGTTGTAACTTACTTTTTGTTTACTTTGTGTCCTTTGTGCTGCTAAAAAATTTCCCCAATAATGCTATAAATATTCTTCCCTGCATTGATGCTGGTGGGGGCTACTTAGCAAGATGTCATCTACATAAAAGTAGAATCTGACTACCTCCTGGTGGAAGTAAACCCTGCCAGGTTGCTTCTGCCATTTCTTGTGCAAATATCGCTTGGACTTTCACACATATCCCTACGTAGCCGAGTATAGGTATATCTTTTATCCTGTTTTTTTTTTTAAATTTCCATTAGAGGAAAAAGGTAAAAAAAATGTTACTGATGTTGTTTTTATCAATGCTGCTGTTAACATGTTATACTTACCTAGGCAAAGTTAGATAAGACAGTTAGTTATTCTAGGATAATATAACCAATTATTTAATTAATAATGTATGTAAATCATTAGAGGGTAGAATAAGAAATTGGTATGTAAGACATAACAGTGTGTTAACTAACTAATATGTTCAAGAGCTGTAGATAGGTACTAGTGTTTAATGGGGAATGTGTAGGTTAGTTTTTGTAGGGTTAGTTGTAGTTATCATAGGTTTTGTATATCTTGTTAGGGTGTTATTATATAATAGTCATTTAGGTTTAATGTATAACAATAGAAGTATGAAGAGTGTTAGAAACCTATGTTTCTCCTGGTCCAGGAGAATAGTGGATAGGCACTGGTTAGGGATGGGGCAGTTAGTTTCCTTCCAGATATTTCAAAATCTGATATTATACCGAATCTAGTATCGTTTTCAAATTCAACATATACACTAACATTTTAAAAGTATTTTTATGTGGATAATAGACTCATGGAATGTTAAAGGTTTCAGAATCTGAAAAAAAGGAAACAATTTTTTCATTTACTTCTTCAGTCAAAGCACCATTTATTTTGTTACAAGAAACCCACTTGGCTAATGATCAATGGACTGCCATTAAAAATAAAAAATGGATCAGGGAGGTAATAGCTTCGGAAGGACAACTAATAGTGCAGGTGTAGCAATAATCATCAAAACTCAGTTCCAAGAGAGAATTTTAGATTTTAAAATGGATAAAGAAGGAAGATGGTGTTATGTAATTTTTATAACAAAATTTTACGATAAACCGGTGATTCTTCTTAATATATATGCCCCATGTACCAATCAGCAAACCTTCATAACATCACTTTACTTTATTTTAAACCAATATAACAATTATTATATAATAATAGGAGGTGACTGGAATACATACCAAGACCCTAAATTAGATAAAACAAGTCCCCATAGATCTTATAATAATCAGGCAGTGATAGCACTGCAGGAACTTAAAGCAGATTTTAAACTTTATGATCCATTTAAATATAATAAGGACCAAATTAATCCAAATAACTTCACATTTTATTCGAGCTGTCATAAAATGTGGTCCAGGATCGATTTCTTTTTAATATCAGATACACTAATGTGTTTTGATCCCTATATATACATACAAGCTCGTTATTTGTCGGATCACTCCAGGATCACATTAACCTTTAAGAAAGATACTTGTCATAAATTGCATGTTAGGGGTTATAATTGGACATTAAATCCATATCTATTGCATAAAGAGGATGTATTAAAGAAGCTCAGGAGTTTTTTAATCAATTATTAAATAATCTTTTAGAAAACCGACATCCATCAGACATAGAATGGGCAACTATCAAAGCGCAAATTAGAGGAATGTTTATCCAAAAAGCTACTTTCTACAAGAAATTACAAGTGAAAGACATGCATGACCTGGAATCAAAAATTAAATTATTAGATCAGGAATTAATTAGAAATTATAGTAAACAAACCGAAACGGAATTATTAAATTGTCAGAAGAAACTTTTTTTATTACAAAACAGTAAATTATCATTCCATGAACAGAAAATGCTGGTAAAATACGCTAATCACATACAGACCCCATCAAAAGCACTAGCACGTATTATTAATCAATCAAAGTCACCTTCCCAAATCCCTGAAATATACTTCAACAATAAAACATACACCAATACGGAAGATATCATAAAGGTTTTGAACTAATATTTTCAGAACTATATGGTGAACAACAGGATGTAAATCCAAATAAGAATAATAATGATTTTCTTCAGAAAATTATATTTCCAAAGATTAATGATGAGCTTCATATGAACCTGATTAAACCTATTTCTTCAGAGGAAATAACTGATGTTATCAAGAAATTGAAGCCATACAAAGCTCCGGGACCGGATGGTTTGACTACAGAATTTTATAAAACTTTTAGTGATATTCTGGGAAAATACTGTCAGTGGTCTTTAACTATATTATTAACAATAAAATTACTGACCCACACTTTAATGCATCGAAAACTATTCTCATACCGAAAGAAAATACTGATCGACAAAACCCGGATAATTATAGACCCATCTCACTTTTAAACATAGATATGAAAATTATGACATTGATTTTGGCTAACAGGTTGAAAATGGTAATTAACCCTATAATATCTGATGAACAAGCCGGTTTTATAAATACCAGACAAACTATAGATAATACATTAACACTGCATACAATGATTTCTCATGCCACCCATAAAAAACATAATCTTTACGCACTTATAATTGATGCACAAAAAGCATTTGACAGAGTGAACTTAGAATATTTATTTGACATTTTAACATGTTTTAACATACCGCAAGAATTCATTTCAACTTTAAAAAAATTATATACCAATCCTTATACAAATCTAGTCATTAACAGGAATCTTTCACAAAGAATTCAAATTAAAAATGGTACACGTCAAGGCTGTCCTTTATCTCCTTTGTTATTCAATTTGTATTTGGAACCTCTATTTTTGCACATTAAACAAAATATCTATCATAATGCTCCAAGGATCTATGGTACGAAGATCACAATGGCTGCTTTTGCAGATGATTTGAGTATTTATTGCACAACACCTGTTTCGGATACTAATAAAATATTAAAGGCAGTAGAAGAATTTACGAAAATTTCCAATTATAAATTAAATTTAAAAAAAACTAAGATATTCCCATTAAAGACACCTACACCTTTTTCACTATTACCATTAGTAGGGCAGGTAAAATCAGAAGAAAAAATAAAATAATTAGGAGTGGTTTTCTCAACAGACAACAGAGATTTTTATCTCAATAATGTTAAGGTTATTTGGGAGCAGATAGTATCTGACTTGAAAAGATGGGATAATCTGAAATTACCAATAATGGCGACGACTTCAATTATTAAAATGAATATACTTCCTAGATTACTATATATTTTTAGAGCGTCACAAGTTCAAATCTCCAAAAAATTCTTCAAACAGCTTCATACAGAACTAGCTAGATTTCTATGGGAACCTAGAAAAGTTAGGATATCGTATGATAAATTGATGGCTCCAAAAATAGGGGAGGGTTGGATCTACCTAATTTCGAAACATATTATTTAATAATAAACACCAATAGACTTTTAAGAATAATTAACTTTGATGGGTGTAACTCAAAATGGGTTCCCAAATGGCTGGTTCTTAATCATAAACATGTCAAGGAATTGAATATTAACTGCAAGGCATTACCTTTTTTAAACAAAAATACTCTTAAAGTGTACTTCGTGTTGGAACATATCAAAACATATATAGTTTCAGTACAAAATCTTTTTAACTCATTAAATCTTTTGCAAAGTATGATAATTCTTCAACCATTTCACAAAAATCCAAATCTGAAAATTGGTAACCAGCTGATAGACCTTAAGAAATTCCCACTTATAATTAATTTAACCCTACTTGATTTATATCCTTTTTTAGGTACCCCGATTCACAATATTTTAGAAGAGTTGAATCTCCCCAAATCGTATCTAATTATAATAAGACAATTAAAAGACCTATCAATAAGTTACCTTAGTAAAGGGAATGACATAATTAAAGAAGAATATTTAAACATGTGTCTGAACTTATGGCAAACCCTTACACAGGAATGTAAATATATAACTGCAGCATATGGTTTGATTAAAGAAATAAAATATAATAATCAAATATTAATTTCCAAATACTGGAGAGAGAAATTGTTGACAATTGAAGAAAGTAAAATACTAAAAGCAATTCACTTAACCATAAAATCTGTGTCCCTTCAGAAGCTAATATTTACCCAATTGATGATATTTAATAACGCGTATTATACGCGTCTCACTCTACACAAATTTAACTCAAAGAACTCACCAAATGCCCATATTGTATAGATCAAACAGCCAACCTCCTACATATGTTTTGGAGTTGTAAATGTATTTTCAAACTCTGGAATTCCTTGAAACTTCAACTACAAAAAATGGGATATCAACATTCCACACTCTCCTGGGAATTTACGATTTTACATATTCCACCACCCAACTTGGAAAGAACCCAAAGAATTATACTAGTCAATATTTTTTTGTTGATGAAGTTATATATAGCTTCCAATTGGTTGAACCCTTTACAGACATCATGGCAAAATTTCAAGATAGTAGCCACCGAACATATTCTAGCACATAAATTTCTAATTAGTGATCATAAGAAAAATGTAAACAATACAAAAATATGGGAACAAATCTTTAACATTGTATTAGCTTAAAGTTCCATTCCACTATTCTCTGGGAAAAACTGAATAACTGTTGAATTTTATTGAGATAAGTCTTATATGGTTACTAGTTCGTTTTTCTTCATTATTTTTTTTTTTAGAAGTGTATAGGTATGTATAATGATTCTATGTAACTGTTGGAAGCATTCATGTACATATTTGTAAGTAGTTGGTAGTACTGTATTAGTTGTTTGGAAAAAATAAAATAAAGAATTATTATTGAAAATGTATTTCCATACTGGCTTTTACAGAAATGAATACTGATGCTGCACTAAAGACTGACTGGCACCTACCAGTTGTATCCCCTAACACCTTGTGCCTGGTAATACTGCCCCTTTGGCTCACCCAAGCTACACTATTGATGTTGATAACATGGTACTATGTTGGTCAAATAAGTCCCTCACAGGTTTACAAAAACAACTTCTGTTGGAATTTCTCCATCTGATTTACTGGCTCAGTAATAATAACAATATAATTCTACTCAGTTCATCTAAAACAAGAAACCTCCTCTACTAAGCAAAGCAACTTCCAGACTATAAACCACTGACTACAGTAATAGCACTTTTGAATACACTAACTCCTAATACCTGGGATTTTGGATAAATCCTTCTCTCAGCTTCTCCCTACATTTAAATAAAACAAGAAGGAAAGACAGTAAAATTACTACTTTTCTGCGATAATCAAAATTTTCCTTTTTAAAACCATCCAAAACTGCAGTTGGAAAAAGCATTTTACTAACTCCAGCTGAAATACAGCCTTCTGTTAATAGCATATGTCTCAAAACAAAGCCACATTCACATTCAGGCACTTACTCATAAAATATGCAGGTCCATCACACATTCACCAAATGAAGAATCCCATTGCAAAACCCTACAAAAGCAAAATGGCTTCCTGTCAAATAAAGGACAGACCTCCTTTCTGGATCACAACTGTTCCAACTACTACAAAACAAAACTTTATGTCCACTAGCTTCCAGACTAATATGAGACTCCCAAACATACACCCTTAGAAGCCTTGATCACTGTGTACCCTTATAGCAGGTCCTGAAACTAAACTCCTATGCAGAAATCACTGCTTCTCTACATTAGGTGTCAAAATCTGGGAATCAACACCAACCACACTTTAAAACATATCCTCTTAAGCAAAATTCCACTCTTAGATAAAAATGCATGCCTTAAAAATGATTACATGTCAATGTAATATCTCAAATCAGAAAATCTAATGAAGCTATAAACACCCACTTACTGACACCTTTCTTATTCCCTTTTCTTTATCCCCCCATGCTTAAATCTCTAGTCAAAATAATACACTGCTGAAGTATTTCAAACTCTAGGTATGTATGGTAAGCAATTTCAGCCATCTATACATAACATATATATTCACTTGTATATAATTGTATGTAACAGTGCGACACAATGCATGTTTATAAACCTGCTCACCTCTCTAAGACTGTACATCTATGAATATTTTCTCTGTTACTGTCTAATTATATATTATATATCTTTTGCGATATATCACTGTAATGCTTTCTCGAGTTGACACTGAAATTGGTCATTAGTGATCAGTGCTCTTCCCAGTTAACACATTTAAATAAAATAAAACTGACAATAGAACAATTACTACTTCTTAATAATGATAGCAGTTCTCTTATTTATATATTTATTTATATTATTTTACTTATTTATTTTAAAATGTGTTAACAGGGATGGTCTGACTGGACACAGGTCCATTCTCAGCTGAGGCCTGGGGAGAAAAGCTCCACAATAAGTAAATATTATTAACAATATTGGCAAAAAGAAACAAAATAGCATAAGCATATGCAGTGTGAAAACAACATACAGATAGATGTACAGAAATAAACATAGTTAAACATAGTCACAACATGAAGTAGGTATACAGCTCAGACAGCAGTCTGAGTTTCCCAAAAAAAAAAAAAAACTGTAGCATATATTATAGTAGTTGTTAAGGGAAAATAAAGTAAACAGAGAAAAAGTTATGTGATGCGTGGGCATAACCATTTATTCATTGTGTGATTTAAGAGAGTTTTTGAACTAGTAATAGAAGAGGTAGAAATTAAGGCAGAGGGAAGGTTATTCCAGGTTCTTGTGATGGTGTGAGAGAAGAGAGCTTTACCAGCAGTGTTATCTGCCCTAGAAATACAGAGGAGTGATTTGTCGGTAGATCAGAGAGGACAATTTGCTTTATAATGTGTGAGGAGTTGGCCTAATGCCAGGGTTCTATCAGGGTGTTTTACAATATTGAAGGCTAAGACTAGCTGTTGATAATTTAGTAGTTGGGGGAAGTTCTAGCCATTGTAGTTCCCTTAAAGCCTGGTAGTGATGGGTTTTGAAGGTGGAGTTGTTAGCAAACTTAGCAATTTTATTATAACATGACTCAAGTCTGGTGAGGTCAAGCTTTCTGATCTGGGAGAGAATTGGAGCAGCATACATTAGAGTGGATAATAGGTAAGTTTGGGCTAAGGTAATACATGCTTGATTTGAGAGGAAATTCCTATGCCTATATAGTAGTCCCAGTTTTTTGTGGACCTTTTTGATAGTTTGTGAAATATGGACATCAAAGAGGAGGATTTTGTTAATTTCTATGCCTAGGAGTTTGGTGTGGTCAGAGGGAGAGATGATAGTTCCATTTTTGGAGGAGATAGTGAGGGATAGAGGGGATAGACCAAAAACCAGAAGAAAAAGAGGAAATGCAACTCCAAAACGACAACAATTAAACAGAAAAGTGTTGCTGGAAACTCACTGCACGAACCACGGTGTAAAAAGCTCTTTAATACACAGTAACACACATATATTAACGCTGACAATTCCTCACACCTTTTTGTCCTCCAAGACTTCATCAGATAACAATACACACTTGATAAAGGTCATTAAATACACCAACAATTTAAAAATCAACCAATAAGAACATGCAATCAATTAACATATACAAAAGAAACAAAGAAACAGAAGCACCTTATTCAAATAGTCCTCAATCGCATTTACTACAATAAAAATATATAATATAATAAAATACAGCTCTCCTAGCATTAAATAAAATTAAAAAAATTAGTCACTTAATATTACTTATTTATACCCTGTAAATCATTTAACATGTTGTTAAAACTATACTTATATATAAAATTATGTATAAATATGTATATAAAAATTCATACTTTCAACATTCCCTATGCAATGCTACCCTCTACTGGTCAAAGTTTAAAAATAAAAAATAAAGATGTTTTAAAGTTTAGCTGCCCTTAACTTCAATAGTGGTGCCAGGGAAATGCTCTAATTCAAGCCAGGATGCCTCCCAGCATCCAAAAGGACCTGTCAATACAATTTCCAATATTCCAAAATGGTTTCCCAACAGCCCCCCTGGCATCCACATGAACAACTTCCAACACAAAAAATAAAAAGTTTGCTTAGGCACAATTTTGCAAATGTTTGTATAAGGCATTCTTATCATTATTTTTACTAATATCGTAGAAATGCTCATAAATGCATCTTTCCAGATGTCTTTCTGTCTTTCCTACATAAAAAGCGCTACAAACTTCACACATCGCTAAATAAACTAAACCACTAGTATTACAATTACTATAATAAGTGCTTTTAATAGTCCTATTCCTAGATTTGACATACACCTGGTCAACATCGGCTGCATGCCCACACTGGGAGCATGCCCCACATCTATAAATACCCAATCTCTTACCTCCAGATCTAGTACTCCTCTTTTCAAATAGTTACTTTAAATTTATACCTTTTTTAAATATAATATTAATAGGCTTATTTTCTACACCCCTGAGATCAGTAAAAGAGATAAATCTATTCCACTCTCTTCTAACCACATCCAATACCACTTTTGAATCACTGTTTCATTCCATTGTGAATACCCTACTAAATCTACTATCATTTTTCTCAACATTACCAAATGTGAATTCATCCCCTTTACCTAAAATGGGCATAAATTTTGCCCTTCTCTGGTTTTTAACATACGTGGTAGTATCCTCTAACAACTTGGCTGGATATCCCCTCTCCAAGAACAGTTTTTCTAAAAAAACACATTCTTCCTCAAAATCTTCATCTAGAGAGGTAAGCCTACTAGCTCTTATCAGTTGCCCCTTAAAAATACTTTTCTTCTGTACATACGGGTGGGCACTCTCAAAATGTAGATAAGAGTTAGAAAAAGTCTCCTTTCGGAAAACTTTAGATTTTATACCCCCAGTAATTTTAATGATACTCACATCCAAAAAATCTACTTTATTAGACGTAATCAAACTTGTAAATTGCAAAAAAAGAGGTAGTTGCATTCAAGTACTCTAAAAATTCTTTCAACTTCTCCTCAGATTCCTTCCAAAAATGCAAATATCATCAAGAAATCGCTTATATAAAATCCAACAATCACAAAATCTAGAATTGAAAACATATTGTTTTTCCCACCAGGCTAAGATGATGTTGGCATAAGTGGGGGCACAATTGGCCCCTATAGCCACCCCCCTCACCTGGTGGAATTATTCACCACCATAATAAATATAATTATTTTTTAGTATCAATTCCATTAGATTAAGTATAACTTGTAATTCATCACTAGAAATACTACATTTGTCCACTAAGGCCACCTCCAACCAAATTAATCCATATTCCTGGTGTATTAGTGTACATAAATCTTTAATATCCACAGTCACAAATATAATGTCATCATATACCTGGTTTAAATAAATTCCCTGAAGGAATTCCCAAGAATAGTTTTTTCCATACCCAGTACTTTTTAAATTTAACATCCATATATTTTGGTAAGGCGCCATCTTGGATCCTTCAGCGGACACAATGGGTCTGAGAGGGCTTTTTTTTATATCCTTATGGACCTTGGGAATCCCAAAGATAGTTGGTATTCTAGGTTGAGGCACAAGTAAAAATCTAAAAGTTTCTATATTAATTAATCCTTCCAATACTAGGTCATTAAGGGCCAACTCGATTTTCTTATAGGCCACATTAATCTCATTCCTAGAAACCCTAGTGTAAGTAAAGGAATCACACAAAATATCCTGCATCTTTCCTTCATATATAACCTGATCCAAAAGGACAGATCCCCCTCCCTTATCAGGCTTTATGACCTTTACCTGTGAGTTCCACTGAAGTTCACCAAGTACCTTCTCATTTTGATTCAAATTGTAACTTTTAGATCTACCTGTAACTTGTCTTACTTCCTTTTCCACAATGGACTCAAAAAATTTCAGTTGGGGATATATTGGGGGGTTATATTCACTTTTACGCTTTAAGCAGGGCTGCATATCTATCTTTGCCTACCCCTAAAATATAACCTCAAAATTCAGCTGCCTAATGAACATTTTAAAATCTAATAATAATTTTGTAAGGTCACATTTCCTATAAGGTACAAACTTAAAACCTCTAGATAGTAGACTAAAATGATCCACAGTTAATTCCACATCAGTGTAATTAAATATGATATAGTTTTTTATATGTATATACATTGTCCTTACAATTAATTTCATCTAAAGTACTTGTAGATGATCCAGCCAAACTCAATTTTTTTGGACTTTCATCAAAAGCTAATAATGTGAAAATCTCCCCGATACTCCTCTCTCCTCCCTCCCCTCTGAGCCTGATGGTAATAGTGAGGGGCCCTCTGGTTCATCAGCCTTTCGGAACATCAGAGAGGGGGATACTCTAAAGGGTCCAGGTGGTTAGTCTCGTCCATGAATTCATCATTGTCACATTGTCACATTCACACATCTCTTCAGAGGTGCCACTCTCACCATAATTTTCCCCAGGTTTGCCACTACTAATTTTTCTAGGTTCAGGGTAGCATCGTTTTTCCTTATATTCTAAAATACCTTTGTTCAGTTTTTTAATCTTCCTTTTAATATTAACTGAACATAATTCATCAATTTTATCCATCATACTAAAATATTTGATTTTTTCTGTCTCAACAGTATGCAACAGATCATTAGTAATAAAATTATTAAGGTGCTCTATAACAGATTTTAACTCATTCATCCTTATTTCATTTTGCTTAACAACCATTCTAACCACATCAAGCCAACATCTATTAAATATTTCCACAAGTTCATCATACAACTCAGAGCCACTATCAATATTGTTGGGGAACTTTAACACTCTCAAACCTTTAGGGACAATCCCCCTTCTCAAACATCCCCTAAGGTACTCATTGTCTATACTGAGAGCTTTGAATTTCCCCAACACATCAGACAATTTATTAATATTATTTCTGTATGTATCAGTGTTTCCCTTGTCACCAAAGGCATAAGTATTAACATCCATATTGAAATTAATATTTACTTTGTCATTAAGTGAAATATGGACATCAAAGAATAAGTTTTTGTCAATTTCTATGCCTAGGAGTTTGGTGTGGTCAGAGTGAGACATGATAGTTCAATTTTTGGAGGAGATAGTGAGGGATACAGGGGTTAGATTTAATCTGTTTCAGACTAGAGGACAGATGTGAATCCCCTCATAAGAATGTGGAGGGAAAGAGGCTGGAAATTAGCAAATTAGTGGTCTGAGACAGTGACGGAATCTCTTTTTAAACAGTCAGTTACACAATGTAACAAAGTTGGAGAAGCACAGAACAGAGTATGTAATCCTGGAATTTTGTAAATATGCATCATTGTATCAGTGGGTCAGGGAAGTAAATGACCAGGGCGGAAATTAGGCTGTGTATTAAGCAAACATATAATATGGTATTTATAAAAAAATACTAAACAAAAGATTAAAGAACAATTAAAATAACAACAGACTGTGTCTTGGGCAGAACATTGTATTACTGATGATAGGCCTCAGAGGGTGACAGAAAATGAAATGCACATACAAAAATATGTATTTTTTGGTACAACATGAACCAACAGTGAGTCTGTTCCTCTGCAACTGCATGAAAATCTAGAGGGAAAATAATACCTGATTTGACACTTGACATGAAGCTATGTAACAAGGTCAATACAAACAAAAGTAATAAAAAGTCTGAAGGGGACCTGGCAAGGTTGGAGTAAGGTCCGAAATATGGTAGGGATAATTCAGTGCAAACTAAAACATAAATCAAACCCTCAGGGAAACAAACATATCACAGGGAGAATGAAAAGTGAATGAAGGTGTAAAGCTTATTGAAAAGAAGCATATACTGCACCTTAGAATGAGTGCAACCAACCACAAATATAGTAGAACTGCAAGACAGAACTGTATGAAAATGGGTACATATCTCCAACGCATCAGGTGTAATAGCACCAATTGAACAGTACCTGGGGTGGTCACCCAAAAGTGACCAAACAGGGTAAAAAATTAATAAGAAGGAAAAGAGGCTGGTGGGACTCATAGATAGGTTGCACCACCCCAGATTATAATCTCTGCCACCAGACATTTACTGAAGCCTGTATGTAAGGGATATCAAAAGTACAGAACAGAGATATTACATGGTATTCAGTAGAAATTAAATGAAAAGTAGAAATCAAACTAAAAAAGTGAATAAATAAATACATTTTACCACCCTGAAGAATGGGGGCCATGAAGGACGCATTTTGAGTTCATCAAGGGACTGAAAAGTGTCAAAGATCATACTGACCATAAAAAACAGAACTCATGAGAACAAGATGGTACAGTATAGAAATGCAGCATTTGATGAATCAGGGAAATATTTGGAAGTGCTCTTAAAACAGAAATGTGTCAGGTAATAAAGATAATCTTCTTAAAACAGTGAAGGAATTTAATACTACACGAAAAATGCGTATAACATTTCTTGTTACTGATGTGAAAACTAAAATGTTGGTTATGTAGGATCTATATTTCTCATTAAGTCGGAAAGTATGTAGACTTGGTGGGTTATGCTGCCCCTGTCTGCAATGAAAGCTCATGTTTCAATGTTTTTCAGATGACTGGCTTCAACTAGTTCCAGCAGCCATCATTTTAGTTGTCAGTTAAGCACATGAAGCAGAAATATGGATGTCATCTTACAATGCTGTTTTATTCTAAATTTAACCAGGATTATACATTTAACTTGCTTCTCAGCATGTATATTTAATAAGTATGTTAACACATTTGACATTCAGATTTACATTTGTGGATTTTGTTTACAGTAGTGATATAGTGGAATGCAGCATAATCATTTATTTGGTTTATTTAGTAACCTTTGAACTGCTGGAATCCACTTCAGCTAGTCCCATAATGCTGAGAGTGGATGGCCGATAATGAACTTATGCATTCTAAGTCCAAGATGGCCATTTATCAGAATATTCCCTGTTCTCTGAAGTATGACAATATCTGTTAGTATAAGGAGTGAGGGGAACTTGTCCCCCATATCCAGGGTGCAGGGAGCTTGCCCTCCTGCAAAAAAAGATGTTTAAAGGAGAAGAGCAATGTTTGATAATCACTCCTGTCCTCCATTTTTTGGGGGATTTTTTTTGGCACGTCAGCACTAAGCATTATGAGTGCAAATATTTCAACAGGGATCCCATTTATATTATTGTGTACTGGGTCTGCCTTTACTAAAAGATTGGCTGCTATGTGATATAGGTTGGTTTATTCTCTTTAGTTATTTCCAGCCAAGGTTGGTAATATTGTGACTGAGACAGGATCTGTAGGCGAGTCAGACTTTACTGATCCAAATTAAAACCTTGGGAAGGAGCAAGATCAGAGCCAATGGAAATGAGGGTGCACTTGGAAAGTAACCTGCAAGGAACAATGTTGTAGCTGCCTTCCTCTAGAAGCATGAGTGGTGGTCACACTTTATCAGTTGCAACAGAGAATGACTAGGAGGCTCCCTACCATATATAGACGTCATAAAGTAGGATGGAGTAGGAGTTCAGTGGTGCACCTCAGCCTGCATCATTAGATAATCTGTGGGATGGAGAAGTCCTAGGTTAATATGTACTTTCCCAATTAGATACAGTATGTGCTGGATAATGCATATAGTTGTTTTAATAGCTAAGTTTTCTGGATGCTTTTAGGCAGCACTAATTACCACAGGCAGCAAGAGGACAGTTGTGTGATGTAGGAAAACATATTTAACATGCCCTAAAATGTTATATCTGACTATCGAAGCCCCACCTCATTACCACTCTAGGGGAAAGGAATGGCAAAAAAACACAAATCTCAGCAGTCATATTTACATGAAGGGCAGGGTTCACTGCTTTAAAGGAAACAGATAAGCAGCCATTATAAACAGATGTTAAACTGGGCTCCAGGCAGCTTACAGCAATTTGAAAATGTTTTACATTTCAGTCCTTACTGTAACTGTAACCAGCTGGCTATGTAAGCGGTTCTGAATTTTTTTTCTAGTACTTTTCGTTTAAATATCTCATTTGTGCTATGTAAATATATTCATCATTTAAACACTGGTAGATTTAAAGTACTTTATTTTAAATTAAGATTTATAAAATGGTAAGCTCCTTTTGCTAACATGTCTAACTGTGTAACAATTCGCAGGTTGCATGGCACAGGCAAGCATGGTTCAGCCTCCCTCACTGTCTGTGTCTCAGGGGCAGAATGTGGAAATCCTCTGCACAGGACTCAGTGGTTACACTCTGTCATGGTATCAGCTGAAACCAGGGAATTCTCCTCGGCTTCTTACATATGGCACTAGTAGACAGACAGGAATTCCAAGTAGATTTTCTGCTTCAGTAGATAAATCTGCAAAAATTTCCAAATTAATAATCTCAGGAGTGAACGCAGAGGATGATGCTGATTATTACTGCAGTAACATGGACAGTAGTGCAGCATATGCACAGTGATACAGCTACATGAAGATGTTAGACAGAAACCTTCTGCATCACTGAGGGTGTACAGCAGCAATTCATGCAGGGAGTAATATTTAGCCATCACTAGTACCCAGCCAGGAGATGGTATTGATTATTAATGTAACATGTGGGACAGTATGTTTAACTCCTTCACAGTTATACAGATACAAGGGAACACAGAGATTAATTAACATTATTATTTAACATGGTACCCAGGTGAGAGATGGTATTGATTATTACTGTGACATGTGGGACAGTATGTTTAACTCATACATAGTTATACAGCTACAGGGGATCACAGAGATTAATTAACATTATTAGTTAACATGGTACCCAGGTGGGAGATGGTATTGATTATTACTATGGCATGTTTTCTCTATTTCTTAGCTGCCTTACCTTCAACTACTTCTAACTTTTTTCTACCACTCCATTTCAGGAAGGGTCAATTATATAACTGCTGCCCAGTGTGTACTGACCTGAATGTAATGTTATGTATGTTTAACTTTGAAAATAATGTTATGTTTTGTAAAGTGATATTACTATATGTGCTAAATGCTGGTATTGTTTATGACTGTAATCTGCTTGAAACTAGCATTTACTAAATGTTCAATGTGCATTATTATCTTGGAGATTTTCCCCCTGGGCCTCCGCTGAAAATGGACATGTATCCAGTCGGACTATCCCGGTCAAAAAATGTAACATAAATAAATAAATAAATAAAATTAACATTATTATGTAACATGGAACCCAGTCAGGGGATGGTACTGATTATTACTATGGCATGTTGGACAGTATGCCTAACTCATACATAGTTATCCAGATACAGGGGAACACAGAGATTAATTAACATTATTATATAACATGGTACCCAGGTGGGGGATGGTACTGATTATTACTGTGACATGTAGGACAGTAGGTGTAAGTCATACGCAGTTATGCAGATACAGGGGAATACAGAGATTAATTAACATTATTACTTAACCATTTCTGAGTCCCAGACACAAGACGATAACAATTATTACTATGATATGTGAGACAGTATAAGTAACTCATACAGAGTGATACAGTTAGAGGGAACACAGAGATTAATTAATATTATTATTTAACATGGTACCCAGGCATGGGATGGTATTGATTATTACTGTGACATGTGGGACAGTATGTTTAACTCATACACAGTTATACAGATACAGGGGAACACAGAGATTAATTAACATTATTATTTAACATGGCACCTAAGCATGGGATGGGATTGATTATTACTGTGACATGTGGGACAGTATGTTTAACTCATACATAGTTATACAGATGCAGGGGAACACAGAGATTAATAAACATTATTATGTAACATGGTACCCAAGTGGGGGATGGTACTGATTATCACTGTGACATGTGGGACAGTATGTTTAACTCATACATAGTTATACAGATACAGGGGAACACAGATATTAATTAACATTATTATTTAACATGGTACCCAGGCATGGGATGGTATTGATTATTGCTGTGACATGTGGGACAGTATGTTTAACTCATACATAGTTATACAGATACTAGGGAATATAGAGATTAATTAACATTATTTTTTAACATGGTACCCAGGCAGGGGATGGTATTGATTATTACTGTGACATGAAGAACCGTATGTTTAACTCATAAACAGTTACACAGATACAGGGGAACACAGAGATTAATTAACATTATTATTTAACATGGTACCCAGGCAGGGAATGGTACTGATTATTACTGTTACAGTTTACTACTAAAATCACGAAATTAAAAAAACGGTACTTATCAGTGAACTGTTTCACTGAAAGTACAAATTACCTTACGGCCCTAACGAACACGACATTTCCGGCACTTAACAGCAATTCCACCCTTCCTGTAACTCACTAACTACCACACTTAACATCCCATTTATGCATGGGGGCAAGCCTCCCTGCACCACCCTAACTATATATTCCAACTCCGAGATCGCACTACCTTGAATAAAGGGATGTATTTCCCTTACCACAATGTACTGCGATCCCTGTGCATAATCGAACGTTATATTTGCGAATGCACAGTGCATTCACAAATATTCTGTTCAATTGCATAGCTGGCACACATATGACCTATTCGAACATCTGTAGTTCAAATAGTTCATAGGCGTGGAATGCTATGCCAATATTTTAATAGTAAACCTACTGTGACATGTGGGACAGTATTTTTAACTCATACACAATTATACAGATACAGGGGACACAGAGATTAATTAACATTCTTATTTAACATGGTAGCCAGGTGGGGGATGGTATTGATTATTACTGTGACATGTGGGGCAGTATGTTTAAATCCTACACTGTAATACAGATACAGGGGAACACATAGATTAATTAGCAATATTATTTTACCATTTCTGAGTCCCAGACACAGTACTGTACTAATTATTTCTATGATATGTGAGACAGTATGAGTAACTCATACAGAGTGATACAGTTAGGGGGGAACACAGAGATTAATTAATAATATTATTAATTAAAATGGCACCTAGGCGGGGGATGATATTGATTATTGCTGTGACATGTGGGATAGTATGTGTAACTCATACACAGTTATACTGATACAGGGGAACATAGAGATTAATTAACATTATTATTTAACATGGTACCCAGGCACGGGATGGTGCTGATTATTACTGTGACATGTGGGACAGTATGTTTAACTCATACATAATTATACAGATGCAGGGGAACAAAGAGATTAATTAACATTATTACTTAACCATTTCTGAGTCCCAGACACAGGATGGTACTAATTATTACTATGATATATGAGACAGTATGAGTAATTCACACAGAGTGATATGTGTGACAGTATGAGTAAATCATACAGAGTGGTACAGTTAGAGGGGAGCACAGAGATTAATTAACATTATTATTTAACATAGTACACAGTTGGCGGATGGTACTGATTATTGCTGTGACATGTGGGACAGTATGTGTAACTCATACACAGCTATACAGATACTGGGGAACACAGAGATTAACATTATTAAACAAGGTACCAAGGCGGGGGATGGTATTGATTATTGCTGTGACATGTGGGACAGTATGTGTAACTCATACATAGTTATACAGATACAGGGGAACACAGAGATTAATTAACATAATTATTTAACTTGGTACACAGGTGGGGGATGGTATTGATTATTACTGTGACATGTGGGACAGTATGTGTAACTCATACACAGCTATACAGATACTGGGGAACACAGAGATTAATTAACATTATTAAACAAGGTACCAAGGCGGGGGATGGTACTGATTATTGCTGTGACATGTGGGACAGTATGTTTAACTCATACAGAGTGATACAGATAGAGGGGAACACAGAGATTAATTAACATTATTATGTAACATGGTACCCAGGCGGGGGATGATACTGATTATTACTGTGACATGTGGGACAGTATGTTCATCTCATACACAGCTATACAGATAATGGGGAACATAGAGATTAACTAACATTATTATTTCGCAAGGTACCCAGGCAGAGGGTGGTATTGATTATAGCTGTGACATGTGGGACAGTATGTTTAACTCATACACAGTTATACAGATGCAGGGGAAAACAAAGATTAATTAACATTATTTTGACATGGTTCCCAGGCATGGGATGGTACTGATTATGACTGTGACATGTGGGACAGTATGTTTAACTCATACACAGTTATACAGATACAGGGGAACACAGAGATTAATTAACATTATTATATAACATGGTACCCAGGTAGGGGATGGTACTGATTATTACTGTGACATGTAGGACAGTAGGTGTAAGTCATACACAGTTATGCAGATACAGGGGAATACAGAGATTAATTAACATTATTACTTAACCATTTCTGAGTCCTAGACACAAGACAATAACAATTATTACTATGATATGTGAGACAGTATAAGTAAATCATACAGAGTGATACAGTTAGAGGGAACACAGAGCTTAATTAATATTATTATTTAACATGGTACCCAGGCATGGGATGGTATTGATTATTACTGTGACATGTGGGACAGTATGTTTAACTCATACACAGTTATACAGATACAGGGGAACACAGAGATTAATTAACATTATTATTTAACATGGCACCTAGGCATGGGATGGGATTGATTATTACTGTGACATGTGGGACAGTATGTTTAACTCATACATAGTTATACAGATGCAGGGGAACACAGAGATTAATAAACATTATTATGTAACATGGTACCCAAGTGGGGGATGGTACTGATTATCACTGTGACATGTGGGACAGTATGTTTAACTCATACATAGTTATACAGATAAAGGGGAACACAGATATTAATTAACATTATTATTTAACATGGTACCCAGGCATGGGATGGTACTGATTATTACTGTAACATGTGGGACAGTATGTTTAACTCATAAAGAGTTATACAGATACTAGGGAATATAGAGATTAATTAACATTATTTTTTAACATGGTACTCAGGCAGGGGATGGTATTGATTATTACTGTGACATGAAGAACCATATGTTTAACTCATAAACAGTTACACAGATACAGGGGAACACAGAGATTAATTAACATTATTATTTAACATGGTACCCAGGCAGGGGATGGTACTGATTATTACTGTTACAGTTTACTACTAAAATCACGAAATTAAAAAAAAAAAAAAACGGTACTTATCAGTGAACTGTTTCACTGAAAGTACAAATTACCTTACGGCCCTAACGAACACGACATTTCCGGCACTTAACAGCAATTCCACCCTTCCTGTAACTCACTAACTACCACACTTAACATCCCATTTATGCATGGGGGCAAGCCTCCCTGCACCACCCTAACTATATATTCCAACTCCGAGATCGCACTACCTTGAATAAAGGGATGTATTTCCCTTACCACAATGTACTGCGATCCCGGTGCATAATCGAACGTTATATTTGCGAATGCACAGTGCATTCGCAAATATACTGTTCAATTACATAGCTGGCACACATATGACCTATTCGAACATCTGTAGTTTAAATAGTTCATAGGCGTGCAATGCTACGCCGATATTTTAATAGTAAACCTACTGTGACATGTGGGACAGTATTTTTAACTCATACACAATTATACAGATACAGGGGACACAAAGATTAATTAACATTCTTATTTAACATGGTAGCCAGGTGGGGGATGGTATTGATTATTACTGTGACATGTGGGACAGTATGTTTAAATCCTACACTGTAATACAGATACAGGGGAACACATAGATTAATTAGCAATATTATTTTACCATTTCTGAGTCCCAGACACAGTACTGTACTAATTATTTCTATGAAATGTGAGACAGTATGAGTAACTCATACAGAGTGATACAGTTAGGGGGGAACACAGAGATTAATTAATAATATTATTAATTAAAATGGCACCTAGGCGGGGGATGATATTGATTATTGCTGTGACATGTGGGATAGTATGTGTAACTCATACACAGTTATACTGATACAGGGGAACATAGAGATTAATTAACATTATTATTTAACATGGTACCCAGGCACGGGATGGTACTGATTATTACTGTGACATGTGGGACAGTATGTTTAACTCATACATAATTATACAGATGCAGGGGAACAAAGAGATTAATTAACATTATTACTTAACCATTTCTGCGTCCCAGACACAGGACGGTACTAATTATTACTATGATATATGAGACAGTATGAGTAATTCACACAGAGTGATATGTGTGACAGTATGAGTAAATCATACAGAGTGGTACAGTTAGAGGGGAGCACAGAGATTAATTAACATTATTATTTAACATCGTACACAGGTGGGGGATGGTACTGATTATTGCTGTGACATGTGGGACAGTATGTTTAACTCATACACAGCTATACAGATACTGGGGAACACAGAGATTAACATTATTAAACAAGGTACCAAGGCGGGGGATGGTATTGATTATTGCTGTGACATGTGGGACAGTATGTGTAACTCATACATAGTTATACAGATACAGGGGAACACAGAGATTAATTAACATAATTATTTAACTTGGTACACAGGTGGGGGATGGTATTGATTATTACTGTGACATGTGGGACAGTATGTGTAACTCATACACAGCTATACAGATACTGGGGAACACAGAGATTAATTAACATTATTAAACAAGGTACCAAGGCGGGGGATGGTACTGATTATTGCTGTGACATGTGGGACAGTATGTTTAACTCATACAGAGTGATACAGATAGAGGGGAACACAGAGATTAATTAACATTATTATGTAACATGGTACCCAGGCGGGGGATGATACTGATTATTACTGTGACATGTGGGACAGTATGTTCATCTCATACACAGCTATACAGATAATGGGGAACATAGAGATTAACTAACATTATTATTTCGCAAGGTACCCAGGCAGAGGGTGGTATTGATTATAGCTGTGACATGTGGGACAGTATGTTTAACTCATACACAGTTATACAGATGCAGGGGAAAACAAAGATTAATTAACATTATTTTGACATGGTTCCCAGGCATGGGATGGTACTGATTATGACTGTGACATGTGGGACAGTATGTTTAACTCATACACAGTTATACAGATACAGGGGAACACAGAGATTAATTAACATTATTAATTCACATGGTACCCAGGCAGGGGATGGTACTGGTTATTACTGTGACATGTGGGACAGTAGTTGTAACTCATACACAGTTATACAGATACAGGGGAAAAGAGAGATTAATTGACATTATTATTTAACATGGCACTCAGGCATGCAATGGTATTGATTATTACTGTGACATGTGGGACAGTAGGTTTAACTCATACACAGTTACACAGATACAGGTGAACACAGAGATTAATTAACATTATTATTTGACATGGTACCCAGGCATGGGATTGTATTGATTATTACTGTGACATGTTGGTCAGTATGTTTAACTCATACATAGTTATATAGATACAGAGGAACACAGAGATTAATTAACATTATTATTTAACATGGTAACCAGGCATAGGATGGTACTGATTATTACTGTGACATGTGGGAGAGTAGGTGTACCTCATACACAGTTATACTGATACAGTGGAACACAGAGATTAATTAACATTATTATTTCACATGGTACGCAAGCTGGGATGGTACTGTTTATTACTCTGACATGTGGGACAGTATGTGTAACTCATACACAGGTATACTGATACAGGGGAACACAGAGATTAATTAACATTATTTTGACATGGTACCCAGGCAGGGGATGGTATTGATTATTACATTGATATGTGGGGCAGTATGTTTAACTCGTACACAGTTATACAGATACAGGGGAACACAGAGATTAATTAAAATTATTATTTAATATGGTACCCAGGCCGGGGATGGTACTGATTATTACTGTGACATGTGTGACAGTATGTTTAACAAATACACGGTTATACAGATGCAGCGGAACACAGAGATTCTTCTTCTTCTTTGTCTTTTCGGCTTCTTTCGGTTAGGGGTCGCCACAGTGGAACACCAGTCTGCCAATGATTGGAATTGAATTTCTATGTGCATAGTTGCCAGCCCAAGGCCCAACCTTCATGGAAGGCACACCCATCACACACGCACCTACCTGCATGTCTTTAATTGTTTACGCAGCTGCAGGGAGGACATGCAGCCATGCACAGAAATGAACCAAGAACCTCTTGCTGTGAGGCAACCATGATAACGGCTGCACCACCGTGGCCGACAGGTGAACACAGAGATTAATTAACATTATTATTTAACATAGTACCCAGGCGGAGGATGGAACTGATTATTACGGTGACATATGGGACAGTAGGTGTGACTCATACTCAGTTATACAGATACAGGGGAACACAGAGATTAATTAACATTATTATTTAACATGGTACCCAGGTGGTGGAAGGTATTGATTATTACTGTGACATGTGGGTCAGTAAGTTTAACTCATACACAGTTATACAGATACAAGGGAACACAAAGATTAATTAATATTATGATTTAACATGGTTCCCAGGTGGGGGATGGTACTGATTATTGCTGTGACATGTGGAACAGTATGTGTAACTTATACACAGGTATACTGATACAGGGGAACATAGAGATTAATTAACATTATTTATTACATGGTACCCAGGCAGGGGATGGTACTGATTATTACTGTGATTTATGGGACAGTATATTTAACTCATACACAGTTATACCGATACAGGGGAACACAGAGATTAATTATCATTATTATGTAATATGGTACCCAGCCGTGGGATGGTACAGATTATTACTATGGCATGTGGGACAGTATGTTTAACTCCTACACATTTATATAGATACAGGGGAACACAAAGATTAATTAATATTGTTATTTAACCATTTCTGAGTCCCAGACACATGACAGTACTAATTATTACTATGATATTTTTTTTTTCAAAACAAGTTTATTGTTTTAACATATAAGAGAAATATCATAACAATTTTATACAAATAATTAAAAATAGGTATTATTATAATATTCAACAAAACAACTAAAGTATTTACAAAGACATCCACTACAATCAGATCAATTAATTAAACTAAAATACTGTGCTATTGAAATTAGAATTTTTTTAACAAATTTTGTAAATTATCCCATACAATAAAATGTGATGTTTTTCTAGTTGTTCTCATTCTAATTGTGCTTATTTCCATATGACACATTATATTCATAACATTTTTAAATTCATTGAATGAAGGAGGTGTATCTGAAATCCAATTTCTAGTTATTATTTTCCTAGCCACTGCTAGGATAGACCATAACAAGGGAAGCTTAATCTTTTTAACACATTGAGGTACAGGTGTGTTGAATAATATAAGAGACTTAGAAATAATGAAATTATCTGTAAAAAGAGCCTGCAAAAATTCATTAATTGACTTCCAGTATTCTTTCAACTTCATACAGTCATAAAACATATGAGCCCAGTCAGCATTAATTTCTACATTACATCTCTTACATAGATTATCTTTATTATTAATTTTATTCATCATCAAAGGGTTATAAAAAGATCTATGTAAAAATTTCCATGTATAAAGTCTCCAGACAATGGAAGATGTAGTTCTATAAGCAGATTCCAATATATATTGTTTATCTTGTTGAGTTGGTGGGTCCCCATTAATAGAGGTGAAATAATTCCAGTATGAATCTACATTGTAAAAAGTTTCTTGTCTGATAATTTTATGTATATATGAAAGTTTACCTTTATCAGAAACTTTATGCTGTAAATTTATTATCAAGTAATCAATCAGTTTTGGAATAGATTTTTAACTGTTATAGACATTAGATCTATTCTATCAATGAGATGTTGTCTAAAGATCTGAACCTCTAACCAACAAGTTTCTCTTAGATCAAATTCTTGTTTTAAGAAATCTAGATTTTTAACTTTATTATCAGATATCAGCTGATACCAGTACTTTAGATTATTATCTATAGCTAAATGAGCTCCTTCAGAAGTAGATGACATAAGCATACCCTGAGTATAGATTATAGGGAATACAATAAAATTCCATTCCCTATACTTAGGGTGCATGAATATAAAGTTACGATAACTAATAATAATATTTAATGGGTAACAGACCATATGTTTAGGTGTAATAGGTGAAGTACAAAATTCCTTTAGCAACCACAACATGGAGTTATTTATAATCATATTTTTATGTGTTAAGGAGATTTTCATGAAGTGCATACTAATTAGCTCCCAATAATCTTTCCATTTTGCGACATATGACCGATCTATTAATAAAGTAATAACTTTTATAATAGAAGAGATAATATATAAATTAAAGTCTGGAAAAGAAATACCCCCTTGAGACCAGCTATTAGTATGTTTCTTTAATGCAATCCTAGGTCTATTAGGTGCCCATAAGAAATTTAACATTAGTGTATTCAGTTTCTTGATAGTTATTTTGTAGGTGAAAGTATTATTGATTGTATTAAGTATAAAATCTTGGGGAATATTATCATTTTAATAATTGTAAGTCTCTCCTCCATAGTAAAAACATATTATTCCAGGTATTAAAAATATTTTGTATATTAAGAAAACAGGTATTATAGTTATTATATATAATAGATTTAATATCTTTAGATAGTATTATACCTAAATAAGTTATCTGACCTGAGTTGGGTACATATTTAGTAAAATCACTAATGAGAGTATTTTTTCGTGTATATATAGGTAGTATTTTAGTTTTTCTTCATTGAATATTAAACCAGAAATACTTTTAAAATTCATCATTTTATCAAATAAAGACTGCATAGAAGAATTAGATCCTGCTGATGTAATTAGAACATCATCTGCAAAAGTTGAATTTTTGATGTTGTATTTTCTTCTATTTCAAAACCCTCTATGTCAGTACTGTTTCTAATCAAATTAGCCCAAGGCTCCATTACTAAAGTGAATAATAGTGGAGAAAGTGGACATCCTTGCTTTGTACCTTTAAGAATGGGTATTTTTGTGAAACATATGTTCCTACCTTAATATAAGCCAGCGTTCCTTTGTATAAATGCTCAATTAAATTTACAAATGCATCAGAGAAATTTGTGCATTTCAGTAAGGTAAACAGATAGTCCCAACTTACTGAATCAAATGCTGAACCTATATCAAGACTAATAAGTGTTAAATCTTTCTTTTTCCTATTTGCAAAATCAATTAATGTTAAAGTTCTTCTTATATTATCAAAAGTATTTCTATTTACAATGAAGCCCGTCTGATCTATGTCTATAATGCCGGGATAATTGTCTTCAATCTATCAGCAAAAATACTCATAAACATTTTATAATCAACATTAAGTAATGAGATGGGTCGATATGAAGAACATCTAGTTGGATCTTTATTAGGTTTTAAAATTGGTGAAATAAATGTATATTGCCAAGATGGGGGGGGTTATTAACTCAGTTTGGGCCAGAATAAAAACCTATGTATTAATGAATATGTAGTTTTAGAAAGGATTTTATATATCTCTGGTATAATACCATCATTACCCGGTGCTTTGTTTGATTTAAGCTTATTTATTTGTGTAATAACTTCTGTATATGAAATACTCTTGTCCAATAGTTTAATCTGTTGTTTATTAAGCTTTTTATTCATGTTTGTGGTTATAAACTCCTTTATTTTATCTTTAGGTTCCATGTTAATGTTGTTATGGTTAATCTTGTGAAAGTGATTTCTAAATTCATCCAGTATTTCTGGTATACTAGAAACATTCTTCTTTTGCCTTAGAGAAAAGATTTCTTTGATATGGTTTTGTTTATTCAATCTTTTTGTTTTATTTTTAAGTCTATGTAAGTATTTGGGGCTTATTGAATAAGACAAAAACTTGTATTTCTCTAAAGTTATTTTAACTTTATGAGTTAAAATTTCTTTGTATTTCTCATTTAGTTTGTTTATTTCTTCAATATTTTGAGGCAGTATGAGTAAATCATATAGAGTGATATGTGAGACAGTATAAGTAACTCATGAAGAGGGATACAGTTAGAGGGGAACACAGAGATTTAATTAACATTATTATTTAACATGGTACCCAGGTGGGGGATGGAACTGATTATTACTGTGACATGTGGGACAGTATGTGTAAATCATACACAATTATACAGATACAGGGGAACACAGAGATTAATTAACATTATTATTTAACATGGTACCCAGGTGGGGGATGGTACTGATTATTACTGTGACAGGTGGGACAGTATGTTTAAGTCATACACAGTTATACAGATACAGGGGAACACAGAGAATTATTATAATTATTATTTAAAATGGTACCCAGGCCAGGGATGGTACTTATTATTACTGTGACATGTGGGACAGTATGTTTGACTCATACACAGATATACAGATGCAGGGGAACACAAAGATTTTTCTTAGTCTTTTCGGCTTTTCCCAGGTAGGGGTCACCACAGCGGAACTCCGGTCTGCTAATGATTGGCAGTGAATTTTTACAGTGCTGAGTTGCCATCCTGACACCCAATGTTCACAGAAGGCACATCTATTCGCTTACACACCTACCTGCATGTCTTTAATCATTTATGCAGCTGCATGGAGGACATGCAGAATACACTCAGAAAGAAATCAGGCTGATAATCAAACCGAAGAACCTCTTGCTGTGAGGCAATGACGCTAACCGCTGCACCACAGTGGCCGACAGGGGATCAAAGAGATTAATTAACAGTATTATATAACTTGGTACCCAGGTGGGGGATGGTACTGATTATTATTGTGATATGTGGGACAGGAAGTGTAACTCATCCTTAGTTATACAGATACAGGGGAGCACAGAGATTAATTAACATTGTTATTTAAGATGGTACCCAGGCGGGGGATGGTACTGATTATTACTGTGATGTGGGACAGTATGTTTAACTCATACACAATTACACAGATACAGGGGAACACAGAGATTAATTAACATTATTATTTAACATGGGACCCAGGTGGGGGATGGTATTGATTATGACTGTGGCATGTGGGCCAGTATGTTTAACTCATACACAGTTATACACATAAAGGGGAACAAAGATATTAATTAACTTTATTATATAACCATTTCTTAGTCCCAGACACAGGACGGTACTAATTATTACTATAGTATGTGAGACAGTATGAGTAACTCATAAAGAGTGATACAATTAGAGGGGAACACAGAGATTAATTAATATTATTAATTAACATGGTACCCAGGCAGGGGATGGTACTGATTATTGCAGTGACATGTGGGACACTATGTGTAACTCATACACAAGTATACTGATACAGGGGAACATAGAGAATAATTAATAGTATCATTTAACATGGTACCCAGGTGGGGGAAGGCATTGATTATTACTGTAACATGTGGGACAGTATGTTTAACTCAGACACAGTTATACAGATACAGGTAAACACAGAGATTGAATAACATTATTATTTACCATGGTACCGAGCCAGGGAATGGCACTGATTATTACTGTGACATGTGAGATAGTATGTTTAACTCATATACAGTTATACAGATACAGGGAATCACAGGGATTAATTAACATTGTTATTCAACATGGTACCCAGGCGGGGGATGACATTGATTATTACTGTGACATGTGGGACAGTATTTGTAACTCATACACAATTAAACTGTCACAGGGGAACACAGTAATTAATTAACATTATTATTTAACATGGTACCCTGGCGGGGATGGTACTGATTATTACTGTGACATGTGGGACAGTATGTTTAACTCATACACAGTTATACAGATACAGGGGAACACAGAGATAAATTAACATTATTATATAACATGGTACCTAGGTGGGGGATGGTATTGGCTATTACTGTGACATGTGGGATAGTATGTTTAACTCATACACAGTTATACAAATAGAGGGGAACACAGAGATTAATTAACATTATTATGTAAAATTACAGCCAGCCGGGGGAGGGTACTGATTATTACTATGGCATGTTGGGCAGTATGTTTAACTCCGAGACAGTTATACAGATACAGGGGAACAGAGAAATTAATTAACATTATTATTTAACATGGCACCAAGCTGGGGGATTGTATTGATTATTACTATGGCATGTGGGACAGTATGTTTAACTCCTAGACAGTTATACAGATACAGGGGCACAGAGAGATTAGTTAACATTATTATTTAACCATTTCTGAGTCCCAGACACAGGCCGGTACAAATTATTACTATGATATGTGAGACAGGATGAGAAACTCATACAGAGTGATACAGTTAGAGGGGAAAACAGAGATTAATTAATATTACTATTTAACATGGTACCCAGGCATGGATGGTACTGATTATTATTGTGACATGTGGGACAGTATGTTTAACTCATACATAGTTATACAGATACAGGAGCAGACAGAGATTAATTAACATTATTATTTAACATGGTACCCAGGCGGGGGATGGTACTAATTATTACTGTGACATGTGGGACAGTATGTTCAACTCATACACAGCTATACAGATAATTGGGAACATAGAGATTAATTAACATTATTATTTAACATGGTACCCAGGCAGAGGATGGTATTGATTATTACTGTGACATGAAGACCAGTATGTTTAACTCATATGCGGTTATAAAGATACAGGGGAACACAGAAATTAATGAACATTATTATTTAACATGGTACCCAGGCAGGGGATGGTAGTGATTACTACTGTGACATGTGGGACAGTATGTTTAACTCATACACTGTTATACAGATACAGGGGAGCACAGAGATTAGTTAACATTATTATTTAAGATCGTACCCAGGCGGGGAATGGTATTAATTACTGTAACATGAGGGACAATATGTTTAACTTATGCACAGTTATACAGATACAGGGAAACACAGAGATTAATTAACATTATTATTTAACAAGGTACCCAGGTGGGGGATGGTATTGATTATAGGTGTGACATGGGGGACAGCATGTTTAACTCATACACAGTTATACAGATGCAGGGGCACACAGAGATTAATTAACATTATTATTTAACATGGTACCTAGGCAGGGGATGGTATTGATTATTACTTTGACATGTGAGACAGAATGTTTAACTCCTACACAGTTATACAGATACAGGGGAACACATAGATTAATTAACATTATTATATAACATGGTACCCAGGCGGGGGATGGTACTGTTTATTACTCTGACATGTGGGACAGTATGTTTAAGTCATACACAGTTATACAGATACTGTGGAAGACAGAGATTAAGTAATATTAATATTTAACATGGTACACAGGCATGGGATGGTACTGATTATTTATGTGACATGTGGGACAGTATTTTTAACTCATATACAGTTATACAGATACAGGGAAACACAGAAATTAATTAACATTATTATTTAACATGGTACGCAGGCATGGGATGGTATTGATTATTACTGTGACATGTGGGACAGTATGTTTAACTCCTACACAGTTATACTGTTACAGGGGAACACAGAGATTAATTAACATTATCATTTAACATGGTACCCAAGCGTCGGATGGTACTGAATATTACTGTGACATGTGGGACAGTATGTTTAACTCATACACAGTTATACAGATACAGGGAAACACAGAGATTAATTAACATTATTATTTAACATGGTACCTAGGCAGGGGATGGTATTGATTATTACTTTGACAAGTGAGACAGAATGTTTAACTCCTACACAGTTATACAGATACAAGGGAACACAGAGATTAATTAACATTATTATTTAAGATGATACCAATGCGGGGGATGGTACCAATTATTACTGTAACATGTGGGACAGTATGTTTAACTTATGCACAGTTATACAGATACTGTGGAACACAGAGATTAATTAACATTATTATTTTACAAGGTACTCAGGCAGGAAGGGTATTGATTATTGCTGTGACATGTGGGACAGTAAGTTTAACTCCTACACAGTTTTACAGATACAGTGGAACACAGAGATCAAATAACATTATTATTTAACATGGTACACCGGCATGGGATGGTACTGATTATTACTGTGACATGCGGGACAGTATATTTAACTCATACACAGTTATACAAATAGAGGGGAACACAGAGATTAATTAACGTTATTATTCAACATGGTACCAGTCGAGGGATGGTACTGATTATTGCTGTGACATGTGGGACAGTATGTTTAACTCCTACACAGTTATACTGACACAGGGGAACACAGAGATTAATTAATATTATCATTTACCATGGTAGCCAGGCAGGGGATGGTACTGATTATTACTCTAAGTGGGACAGTTGGTGCCACTCACATTCAGTTATACAGATACAGGGGAAGACCGAGATTAATTTACATTGTTATTTAACATGGTAACCTGGCATAGGATGGTACTGATTATTACTGTGACATGCGGGACAGTATGTTTAACTCCTACACAGTTATACAAATACAGGGGATTACAGAGATTAATTAACATTATTATTTAACATGGTACCCAAGTGGGGGATGGTACTGATTATTACTGTGACATGATGGGACACTAAGTTTAACTCCTACACAGTTATACTGATACAGGGGAACACATAGATTAATTAACATTATTATTTAACATAGTACCTATGCATGCGATGGTATTGATTATTACTGTGACATGTGGGACAGTATGTTTAACTCCTACACAGTTATATGGATATAGGGGAACACAGAGATTAATTAACATTATTTTTTAACATGGTACTAAGGTGAGGGATGGTACTGAATATTACTGTGGCATCTGGGACAGTACATTTAACTCATACACTGTAATACAGATAGAGGGGAACACAGAGATTAATTAACATTATTATGTAAAATTACAGCCAGCCGGGGGACAGTACTGATTATTACTATGCCATGTTGGGCAGTAAGTTTAACTCCGAGACAGTTATACAGATACAGGGGAACAGAGAGATTAATTAACATTATTATTTAACATGGTACCAAGCTGGGGGATGGTATTGATTACTACTATGGCATGTGGGACAGTATGGTTAACTCCTAGACAGTTATACAGATACAGGGGAACAGAGAGATTAGTTAACATTATTATTTAACCATTTCTGAGTCCCAGACACAGGCCGGTACAAATTATTACTATGATATGTGAGACAGTGTGAGTAACTCATACAGAGTGATACAGTTAGAGGGGAAAACAGAGATTAATTAATATTACTGTTTAACATGGTACCCAGGCATGGATGGTACTGATTATTACTGTGACATGTGGGACAGTATGCTTAACTCATACATAGTTATACAGATACAGGAGCAGACAGAGATTAATTAACATTATTATTTAACATGGTACCCATGCGGGGGATGGTACTGATTACTACTGTGACATGTGGGACAGTATGTTCAACTCATACACAGCTATACAGATAATGGGGAACATAGAAATTAATTAACATTATTATTTAAGATGGTACCCAGGCAGAGGATGGTATTGATTATTACTGTGACATGAAGACCAGTATGTTTAACTCATATGCAGTTATAAAGATACAGGGGAACACAGACATTAATGAACATTATTATTTAACATGGTACCCAGGCAGGGGATGGTATTGATTACTACTGTGACATGTGGGACAGTATGTTTAACTCATACACTGTTATACAGATACAGGGGAGCACAGAGATAAGTTAACATTATTATTTAAGATCGTACCCAGGCGGGGAATGGTATTAATTATTGTAACATGTGGGACAGTATGTTTAACTTATGCACAGTTATGCAGATACAGGGAAACACAGAGATTAATTAACATTATTATTTAACAAGATACCCGGGTGGGGGATGGTATTGATTATATCTGTGACATGGGGGACAGTATGTTTAACTCATACACAGTTATGCAGATACAGGGGAACACAGAGATTAAGTAACATTATTATTTAACACGGTACCCAGGCATAGGATGGTACTGATTATTATTGTGATATGCGGGACAGTATGTTTAACTCACACACAGTTATGCAGATACAGGGGAACACAGAGATTAATTAACATTATCACTTAACATGGCACCTAGGCAGGGGATGGTATTGTTTATTACTTTGACATGTGAGACAGAATGTTTAACTCCTACACAGTTATACAGGTACAGGGGAACACATAGATTAATTAACATTATTATATAACATGGTACCCAGTCGGGGGATGGTACTGTTTATTACTCTGACATGTGGGACAGTATGTTTAAGTCATACACAGTTATACAGATACTGTGGAAGACAGAGATTAATTAATATTAATATTTAACATGGTACACAGGCATGGGATGGTACTGATTATTACTCTGACACGTTGGACAGTATTTTTAGCTCATACATAGTTATACAGATGCAGGGGAACACAGAGATTAATTAACATTATTATGTAACATGGTACCCAGGTGGGGGATGGTACTGATTATTACTGTGACATGTGGGACAGTATTTTTAACTCATATACAGTTATACAGATACAGGGAAACACAGAAATTAATTAACATTATTATTTAACATGGTACACAGGCATGGGATGGTATTGATTATTACTGTGACATGTGGGACAGTATGTTTAACTCCTACACAGTTATACTGTTACAGGGGAACACAGAGATTAATTAACATTATCATTTAACATGGTACTCAAGAGTGGGATGGTACTGAATATTACTGTGACATGTGGGACAGTATGTTTAACTCATACACAGTTATACAGATGCAGGGAAACACAGTGATTAATGAACATTATTATTTAACATGGTACCTAGGCAGGGCATGGTACTGATTATTACTGTGACATGTGGTACAGTATGTTTAACTCATGCACTGTTATACAGATTCAAGGGAACACAGAGATTAAATAACATTATTATTTAAGATGATACCAATGCCGGGGATGGTACCAATTATTACTGTAACATGTGGGACAGTATGTTTAACTTATGCACAGTTATACAGATACTGTGGAACACAGAGATTAATTAACATTATTATTTTACAAGGTACTCAGGCAGGAAGGGTACTGATTATTGCTGTGACATGTGGGACAGTAAGTTTAACTCCTACACAGTTTTACAGATACAGTGGAACACAGAGATCAAATAACATTATTATTTAACATGGTACACCGGCATGGGATGGTACTGATTATTACTGTGACATGCGGGACAGTATGTTTAACTCATACACAGTTATACAAATACAGGGGAACACAGAGATCAATTAACGTTATTATTAAACATGGTACCAGTCGGGGGATGGTACTGATTATTGCTGTGACATGTGGGACAGTATGTTTAACTCCTACACAGTTATACTGACACAGGGGAACACAGAGATTAATTAATATTATCATTTAACATGGTAGCCAGGCAGGGGATGGTACTGATTATTACTCTAAGTGGGACAGTTGGTGTCACTCACATTCAGTTATACAGATACAGGGGAAGACCGAGATTAATTTACATTGTTATTTAACATGGTAACTTGGCATAGGATGGTACTGATTATTACTGTGACATGCGGGACAGTATGTTTAACTCCTACACAGTTATACAAATACAGGGGATTACAGAGATTAATTAACATTATTATTTAACATGGTACCCAAGTGGGGGATGGTACTGATTATTACTGTGACATGATGGGACATTAAGTTTAACTCCTACACAGTTATACTGATACAGGGGAACACATAGATTAATTAACATTATTATTTAACATAGTACCTATGCATGCAATGGTATTGATTATTACTGTGACATGTGGGACAGTATGTTTAACTCCTACACAGTTATATGGATATAGGGGAACACAGCGATTAATTAACATTATTTTTTAACATGGTACTAAGGTGGGGGATGGTACTGAATATTACTGTGGCATCTGGGACAGTACGTTTTACTCATACACTGTAATACAGATAGAGGGAAACACAGAGATTAATTAACATTATTATGTAAAATTACAGCCAGCCGGGGGACAGTACTGATTATTACTATGGCATGTTGGGCAGTAAGTTTAACTCCGAAACAGTTATACAGATACAGGGGAACAGAGAGATTAATTAACATTATTATTTAACATGGTACCAAGCTGGAGAATGGTATTGATTACTACTATGGCATGTGGGACAGTATGGTTAACTCCTAGACAGTTATACAGATACAGGGGAACAGAGAGATTAGTTAACATTATTATTTAGCCATTTCTGAGTCCCAGACACAGGCCGGTACAAATTATTACTATGATATGTGAGACAGTATGAGTAACGCATACAGAGTGATACAGTTAGAGGGGAAAACAGAGATTAATTAATATTACTATTTAACATGGTACCCAGGCATGGATGGTACTGATTATTACTGTGATATGTGGGATAGTATGTTTAACTCATACATAGTTATACAGATACAGGAGCAGACAGAGATTAATTAACATTATTATTTAACATGGTACCCATGCGGGGGATGGTACTGATTACTACTGTGACATGTGGGACAGTATGTTCAACTCATACACAGCTATACAGATAATGGGGAACATAGAAATTAATTAACATTATTATTTAACAAGATACCCGGGTGGGGGATGGTTTTGATTATATCTGTGACATGGGGGACAGTATGTTTAACTCATACACAGTTATGCAGATACAGGGGAACACAGAGATTAAGTAACATTATTATTTAACATGGTACCCAGGCATAGGATGGTACTGAATATTATTGTGATATGCGGGACAGTATGTTTAACTCACACACAGTTATGCAGATACAGGGGAACACAGAGATTAATTAACATTATTATATAACATGGTACCCAGGCGGGGGATGGTACTGTTTATTACTCTGACATGTGGGACAGTATGTTTAAGTCATACACAGTTATACAGATACTGTGGAAGACAGAGATTAATTAATATTAATATTTAACATGGTACACAGGCATGGGATGGTACTGATTATTACTCTGACACGTTGGACAGTATTTTTAGCTCATACATAGTTATACAGATACAGGGGAACACAGAGATTAATTAACATTATTATGTAACATGGTACCCAGGTGGGGGATGGTACTGATTATTACTGTGACATGTGGGACAGTATTTTTAACTCATATACAGTTATACAGATACAGGGAAACACAGAAATTAATTAACATTATTATTTAACATGGTACACAGGCATGGGATGGTATTGATTATTACTGTGACATGTGGGACAGTATGTTTAACTCCTACACAGTTATACTGTTTCAGGGGAACACAGAGATTAACTAACATTATCATTTAACATGGTACTCAAGCGTGGGATGGTACTGAATATTACTGTGACATGTGGGACAGTATGTTTAACTCATACACAGTTATACAGATGCAGGGAAACACAGTGATTAATGAACATTATTATTTAACATGGTACCTAGGCAGGGCATGGTATTGATTATTACTGTGACATGTGGGACAGTATGTTTAACTCATACACTGTTATACAGATTCAAGGGAACACAGAGATTAAGTAACATTATTATTTAAGATGATACCAATGCCGGGGATGGTACCAATTATTACTGTAACATGTGGGACAGTATGTTTAACTTATGCACAGTTATACAGATACTGTGGAACACAGAGATTAATTAACATTATTATTTTACAAGGTACTCAGGCAGGAAGGGTACTGATTATTGCTGTGACATGTGGGACAGTAAGTTTAACTCCTACACAGTTTTACAGATACAGTGGAACACAGAGATCAAATAACATTATTATTTAACATGGTACACCGGCATGGGATGGTACTGATTATTACTGTGACATGCGGGACAGTATGTTTAACTCATACACAGTTATACAAATACAGGGGAACACAGAGATCAATTAACGTTATTATTCAACATGGTACCAGTCGGGGGATGGTACTGATTATTGCTGTGACATGTGGGACAGTATGTTTAACTCCTACACAGTTATACTGCACAGGGGAACACAGAGATTAATTAATATTATCATTTAACATGGTAGCCAGGCAGGGGATGGTACTGATTATTACTCTAAGTGGGACAGTTGGTGTCACTCACATTCAGTTATACAGATACAGGGGAAGACCGAGATTAATTTACATTGTTATTTAACATGGTAACCTGGCATAGGATGGTACTGATTATTACTGTGACATGCGGGACAGTATGTTTAACTCCTACACAGTTATACAAATACAGGGGATTACAGAGATTAATTAACATTATTATTTAACATGGTACCCAAGTGAGGGATGGTACTGATTATTACTGTGACATGATGGGACACTAAGTTTAACTCCTACACAGTTATACTGATACAGGGGAACACATAGATTAATTAACATTATTATTTAACATAGTACCTATGCATGCGATGGTATTGATTATTACTGTAACATGTGGGACAGTATGTTTAACTCCTACACAGTTATATGGATATAGGGGAACACAGAGATTAATTAACATTATTTTTTAACATGGTACTAAGGTGGGGCATGGTACTGAATATTACTGTGGCATCTGGGACAGTACATTTAACTCATACACTGTAATACAGATAGAGGGGAACACAGAGATTAATTAACATTATTATGTAAAATTACAGCCAGCCGGGGGACAGTACTGATTATTACTATGGCATGTTGGGCAGTAAGTTTAACTCCGAGACAGTTATACAGATACAGGGGAACAGAGAGATTAATTAACATTATTATTTAACATGTTACCAAGCTGGAGGATGGTATTGATTACTACTATGGCATGTGGGACAATATGGTTAACTCCTAGACAGTTATACAGATACAGGGGAACAGAGAGATTAGTTAACATTATTATTTAACCATTTCTGAGTCCCAGACACAGGCCGCTACAAATTATTACTATGATATGTGAGACAGTATGAGTAACTCATACAGAGTGATACAGTTAGAGGGGAAAACAGAGATTAATTAATATTACTATTTAACATGGTACCCAGGCATGGATGGTACTGATTATTACTGTGACATGTGGGATAGTATGTTTAACTCATACATAGTTATACAGATACAGGAGCAGACAGAGATTAATTAACATTATTATTTAACATGGTACCCATGCGGGGGATGGTACTGATTACTACTGTGACATGTGGAACAGTATGTTCAACTCATACACAGCTATACAGATAATGGGGAACATAGAAATTAATTAACATTATTATTTAACAAGATACCCGGGTGGGGATGGTATTGATTATATCTGTGACATGGGGGACAGTATGTTTAACTCATACACAGTTATGCAGATACAGGGGAACACAGAGATTAAGTAACATTATTATTTAACACGGTACCCAGGCATAGGATGGTACTGATTATTATTGTGATATGCGGGACAGTATGTTTAACTCACACACAGTTATGCAGATACAGGGGAACACAGAGATTAATTAACATTATCACTTAACAGGGCACCTAGCAGGGGATGGTATTGTTTATTACTTTGACATGTGAGACAGAATGTTTAACTCCTACACAGTTATACAGATACAGGGGAAGACATAGATTAATTAACATTATTATATAACATGGTACCCAGGCGGGGGATGGTACTGTTTATTACTCTGACATGTGGGACAGTATGTTTAAGTCATACACAGTTATACAGATACTGTGGAAGACAGAGATTAATTAATATTAATATTTAACATGGTACACAGGCATGGGATGGTACTGATTATTACTCTGACACATTGGACAGTATTTTTAGCTCATACATAGTTATACAGATACAGGGGAACACAGAGATTAATTAACATTATTATGTAACATGGTACCCAGGAGGGGGATGGTACTGATTATTACTGTGACATGTGGGACAGTATTTTTAACTCATATACAGTTATACAGATACAGGGAAACACAGAAATTAATTAACATTATTATTTAATATGGTACACAGGCATGGGATGGTATTGATTATTACTGTGACATGTGGGACAGTATGTTTAACTCCTACACAGTTATACTGTTACAGGGGAACACAGAGATTAATTAACATTATCATTTAACATGGTACTCAAGCGTGGGATGGTACTGAATATTACTGTGACATGTGAGACAGTATGTTTAACTCATACACAGTTATACAGATGCAGGGAAACACAGTGATTAATGAACATTATTATTTAACATGGTACCTAGGCAGGGCATGGTATTGATTATTACTGTGACATGTGGGACAGTATGTTTAACTCCTACACTGTTATACAGATTCAAGGGAACACAGAGATTAAGTAACATTATTATTTAAGATGATACCAATGCCGGGGATGGTACCAATTATTACTGTAACATGTGGGACAGTATGTTTAACTTATGCACAGTTATACAGATACTGTGGAACACAGAGATTAATTAACATTATTATTTTACAAGGTACTCAGGCAGGAAGGGTACTGATTATTGCTGTGACATGTGGGACAGTAAGTTTAACTCCTACACAGTTTTACAGATACAGTGGAACACAGAGATCAAATAACATTATTATTTAACATGGTACACCGGCATGGGATGGTACTGATTATTACTGTGACATGCGGGACAGTATGTTTAACTCATACACAGTTATACAAATACAGGGGAACACAGAGATCAATTAACGTTATTATTCAACATGGTACCAGTCGAGGGATGGTACTGATTATTGCTGTGACATGTGGGACAGTATGTTTAACTCCTACACAGTTATACTGACACAGGGGAACACAGAGATTAATTAATATTATCATTTAACATGGTAGCCAGGCAGGGGATGGTACTGATTATTACTCTAAGTGGGACAGTTGGTGTCACTCACATTCAGTTATACAGATACAGGGGAAGACCGAGATTAATTTACATTGTTATTAACATGGTAACCTGGCATAGGATGGTACTGATTATTACTGTGACATGCGGGACTGTATGTTTAACTCCTACACAGTTATACAAATACAGGGGATTACAGAGATTAATTAACATTATTATTTAACATGGTACCCAAGTGGGGGATGGTACTGATTATTACTGTGACATGATGGGACACTAAGTTTAACTCCTACACAGTTATACTGATACAGGGGAACACATAGATTAATTAACATTATTATTTAGCATAGTACCTATGCATGCGATGGTATTGATTATTACTGTGACATGTGGGACAGTATGTTTAACTCCTACACAGTTATATGGATATAGGGGAACACAGAGATTAATTAACATTATTTTTTAACATGGTACTAAGGTGGGGGATGGTACTGAATATTACTGTGGCATCTGGGACAGTACATTTAACTCATACACTGTAATACAGATAGAGGGGAACACAGAGATTAATTAACATTATTATGTAAAATTACAGCCAGAGAGATTAATTAACATTATTATTTAACATGGTACCCATGCGGGGGATGGTACTGATTACTACTGTGACATGTGGGACAGTATGTTCAACTCATACACAGCTATACAGATAATGGGGAACATAGAAATTAATTAACATTATTATTTAACAAGATACCCGGGTGGGGGATGGTATTGATTATATCTGTGACATGGGGGACAGTATGTTTAACTCATACACAGTTATGCAGATACAGGGGAACACAGAGATTAAGTAACATTATTATGTAACATGGTACCCAGGTGGGGGATGGTACTGATTATTACTGTGACATGTGGGACAGTATTTTTAACTCATATACAGTTATACAGATACAGGGAAACACAGAAATTAATTAACATTATTATTTAGCATGGTACGCAGGCATGGGATGGTTTTGATTATTACTGTGACATGTGGGACAGTATGTTTAACTCCTACACAGTTATACTGTTACAGGGAAACACAGAGATTAATTAACATTATCATTTAACATGGTACCCAAGCGGGGCAATGGTACTGAATATTACTGTGACGTGGTACAGTATGTTTAACTCATACACAGTTATACAGATACAGGGGAACACAGTGATTAATAAACATTATTATTTAACATGGTACCTAGGCAGGGCATGGTACTGATTATTACCGTGACAAGTGGGACAGTATGTTTAACTCATACGCTGTTGTACAGATTCAAGGGAACACAGAGATTAATTAACATTATTATTTAACATGGTACACAGGCTGGAGGGTAACTCCTACACAGTTATACTGACACAGGGGAACACAGAGATTAATTAATATTATCATTTAACATGGTAGCCAGGCAGCGGATGGTACTAATTATTACTCTAAGTGGGACAGTTGGTGTCACTCACATTAAGTTATAGAGAAACAGGGGAAGACCGAGATTAATTTACATTGATATTTAACACGGTAACCTGTCATAGGATGGTACTGATTATTACTGTGACATGCGGGACAGTATGTTTAACTCATACACAGTTATACAAATACAGGGGATTACAGAGATTAATTAACATTATTATTTAACATGGTACCCAAGTGGGGGATGGTACTGATTATTACTGTGACATGATGGGACACTAAGTTTAACTCCTACACAGTTATACTGATACAGGGGAACACATAGATTAATTAACATTATTATTTAACATAGTACCTATGCATCCGATGGTATTGATTATTACTGTGACATGTGGGACAGTATGTTTAACTCCTACACAGTTATATGGATACAGGGGAACACAGAGATTAATTAACATTATTTTTAACATGGTACTAAGGTGGGGGATGGTACTGATTATTACTGTGGCATCTGGGACAGTACGTTTAACTCATACACTGTAATACAGATAGAGGGGAACACAGAGATTAATTAACATTATTATTTAACCCTTTATGAGTCCCACACACAGGACGGTACTATTTATTACTATGATATGTGACACAGTATGAGTAACTCATACAGAGTGATACACTTAGAGTAGAACACAGAGATCAATATTATTATTTAACATGGTACCCAAGCGGGGATGGCACTGATTATTACTGTGACATGTGGCACAGTAGGTGTACCTCATACACAGTTATACAGATACAGAGGAACACAGAGATTAATGAACATTATTATTTAACATGGTACCCAGGTGGGGGATGGTATTGATTATTACTGTGACATGTGGGACAGTATTCTTAACTCATACACAGTTATACAGATACAGGGGAACACAGAATTAATTAACATTATCATTTAACATGGTAGACAGGCAACGGATGGTTTTTACTCTAAGTGGGACAGTTGATGTCACTCACATTCAGTTATACAGATACAGGGGAACACAGGCATTAATTAACATTTATTATTCTGACATGTGGGACAGCATGTTTAACTCATACACAGTTATACAGATAGAGGGGAACACAGAGATTAATTAACATTATTATTTAACCATTTCTGAGTCCCAGACTCAGGACGGTACTAATTATTACTATGATATTTGAGACTGTATGAGTAACTCATACATAGTTATACAGTTAGAGGGGAACATAGAGATTAATCAATATTATTATTTAACATGGTACCAGGATTGGGATGGTATTGATTATTGCTGTGACATTTGGGACAGTATGTGTAACTCATACACAGGTATACTGATACAGAGGAACATGGAGATTAATTAACAGTATTATTTAACATGGTACCCAGGCGGGGGATGGTACTGATTATTACTGTGACATGTGGGACAGTATGTTTAACTCAGACACAGTTATACCGATACAGTAGGTGCAACCCATTCATAGTGATACATTTACAAGGGAACAGTGATATAAACATTAATATTTCACCATATGTGGTACCTAGGTATGAGATGATACAGTAAGTTTATCTCATACACAGTGATACAGTTACAGAGGACATGAGGCAGACATTCTTTATTGGATTCAGAAACTCTGTGGGTGAGGTCGCTCAGCCCCACTGCACATAACGATGAATGCAACTAACCATGCATGTGTGATGAAGAGCTCATTAAATATCCTTCCCACAACAGCAGGATGGGCTGTGGGAAGAGTATATAGAAGTATGCTGTGGCTGCAGAGATATACGAGCAACAGTAGTCATGACTGTGCATCTTGAAAATTGTATATGTGCCTCGATGGTGCTCAGCGTCACCTTGTACACACATAGTAGTGTTGAGAGAAAGAACTTATGTGGCAGCCTTAATAGGCCATGAGGCTTGAGTGTCAGTTTATTTTTTTACTCAATTTTTTGCTTCTGGCAGTGGTCACAGTGCTGCTGCCATTGCCTCTAGAGGATGGTGCAGATCAGGATGTTGCTGCTACATATAATATTAAAATAAATGAAAAGAGACAAAATTATAAAAAATGGATGTCTTACATTGGATAGCAACAAAGCGGGTGAGGGGAGAGACAAGTATAAATACAGTGAAATAATACAGCTGATATACACCTGTAGTGTGATGGAGTAATACCTAATCTGCTTGAAACAGCAAATGCAATGTTGTTAGTATAAACAAGTAAGATGGGGACATGAACCCTCAGCCATCAACACCTGCATTCTGCAAGACAAAGGATTAACATGTAACGAAATCAGCAGGAGTCTGCAGGCGAAGACACAGTAGTGGAATGTCTGAGATAATGTACAAGTACAAAGAAAAACTGATGCTCAGACATTCATTGCCCTCACCCTTACTTTACCTGAAGCAAATAAGTATAACAACAAAGATAAAGATGTTCTCCTACCAACAAAAACAAAAATGTTGCTCACACATATTTCCCACATTTCTCTTGTAGGTACTATAATGAGATAGACACCTTGTCTTAAAATTATCCTAACATATATGAGGTTGGAGTTAAACCAACAGACTCCATTACAATATGGGAACATGTCCTACATACCTTATGCCACTTGTCTAAGCACGAGTTTGGGAGTTGAAGAATTTGCAAATAGGGGCCTGGGAAATGAACCATCTACAGGCTTCTTGTGTCCATTAAAGACATAGATGCCAAACCAGGGATGAAATTTCCTGTATCCCATCTAGTTATCCAAGTTACACTTGAAATGGTTTAGGGAGGAACTTTGATTCACATGAACAGAGAGCCTTTTATAGAGAAGGAGTAGTCTCTGGGTTACATACCTATCTCTCCAGCATGTCCTATTTATATCACAGGCAAGGTATAGGTCTTTAGAATGGGTAATCCTAGTGCTGTTTACTTTGTGGATATGCAGAAGATCCATCAGAGTGGGGTCTGACAATGCCTTGTATGCCAGGCATAGATTTCCAATTAACAGCCTGTAGGAAATAGAAAACAGAGATAGGGCATTGAGGTGGTCTACATAGGACATGTTACCATTTATGAATTGTTTACTGTATGAAACTGTAACTATTCTGTATTTAATATTAAAAGCTTTACCTTCTTAAGCAAGTATACTCATCCCGGTGATCTCTTAGGTACTCCATTCTCTCCCCATGCAGCTGTCTATTTACTGCAATGTCTTCAGGGTCTATGAAGGGAAAAACAGTAATGTGCAAGGTCTATGGATGGGATGTACTAACAGACTCTATGTGTAGCTCACATAAATTCTATTTATACTACATAAATGGTGCCTGCCATTTAACTCCTTCCTCCCTTCGGCCGGGAAGGTCAGGATTGCAGCACTCCATGTTACTATAATGTTGATGGAACATGGCTCCCCTCTGCATGGGACACCAGTGTCCCAGGTAACAGCATGGACTAAACTTTGGTAGTCTTATACTGAAGATACAGAAAGCATCAGGCCAATAACCAAAATAAAACTTTGCAAGACCAGTCCCAAAACAAAGTAGGCGGTGCACAGTGTCTTAAAATAATATGAATTTATTATTGAAAAACAAACAGTTAAGTGCTTTCATCCCTGAATATGGGACTTCTTTAAAACTGAAAAATATAATTCCCCAAATAAATTAAGTACATTTCTGAGTAATGGTGACAACAAATCAAATCAAGGAATTAATAATCCAATTAAATCACACCTCAATCACCATCAAGCAAGTCATGAATATGCAAGAGAGAGAGAGAATCGATTTTGGTGCCTCCCGATTAAAACCTTTAGACAAAATGTTTAAGAAAGCTGTATGATGGTAATGACCCATAAATGAAGTAATAAATATATGTAGATTTTAAGAAATAAATATAAAATAGCATAAAATAAGACAGTAGAATTAATAGAAACATATAAGACAGCCCAAACATGTACAACAGAGCTGACAAAGTATTGTGAACATAAGAACAAACATGAATATTTCATATGCCCATAGTGCAATGTACATCTAGATAGATATGTAAAACCATGTGTAACAAATATATATATATATATATATATATATATATATATATAAATTAAACATATATAAAATTCAGTATTAATATGGATAATATTAATATAAATAATACATTATTTACTAATTATTTGCTAATTACCAAAAATTTTACCGTACAAAACTCATAATTTAGCAGCCCTAAGTTTTAAAGCACTGGTAATTTGGTTGCAAACTGGCTCAAGGACAGAACACACAGGGTTAGAGTTGCTGGTGCCATGTCAGACTCTAAGCCGGTCACGAGCGGTGTCCCACAGGGCTCAGTCCTGGGCCCCTCTTGTTCGGCATTTATTTTTCTGAAGTGCAGGCAAACATAGAGGGATTGTGGCTGACAAAATTTGCAGATGACTGCAAACTGGGCACCATAACTGACACTCCATCAGACACAGACATCCTCTAGAAAGGTCTCATAGAAATGGATAACTGGTGCCAGAGCCATGGCCTTAAGCTAAATGCCAAAAAATGTATAGTCATACCCTTTGGGAAAAACAAGGTAACCCCTAATTACCACATAGGTGGTAATCCATTAAACACGGAAGAAGTTATCAGGGACCTGGGGACCCAAGTTGACAGTAACCTCTCTTTTGACACTCACATTGCCAAAGTGGTTAGGAAGACCTTCTACATTGCCCACCTGATCATGAAAGGATTCACATCCAGATCAGGAGAGGTCATTGTACCCTGTACTCTTCACTTATCAGACCAATGATTGAGTACAACGCCCATTGAATGTACCTTACCCGACACCTGCAGCAGTTGGAAAGACCCCAAAGTTCCTCACCAAAAGGATAAAGGGGCTCAAACATATGTCATACGATGCCTGACTGAAGAAACTCCAGCTCTATTCAGTCGCATACCGTCTGCTCAGAGGTGATCTGTGCCTGACATACAAGGTCATGTCCAACCCGGAATTAATGGACATGCTCCACCTCAAAAAATCCAAATCCACCAGAACCACGAGAGCAAGAGACTTAAACCTCAACACGGATATAAATAGGACGTGCTGGAGGGACAGATTCATCACCCAGAGACTCCCTACACTATGGAACAGAATCCCAGTCCATGTGAGGCAGAGCCCCTCACTGACTTTGTTCAAGAAAAATCTTGAAGAGTGGATGGGAGATCGTAGGTTTACCCCGGGAATCATCTCTGTATCACTGCTGGACAGAGGCACAGCAAACTAATGGGTATAGTATTCTCATCCTAAGGGGTGGTGAAGGCCACACACACTCTGGCTAGGCTTATAAATGCCCTAGGGCAGATAGCCTAGTATGAACCTATGAACCTATGAACCTATTACATACAAATCCTACCAAGGCAAAATCAAGACACTGCTAATTACCAAAAATGTTACCGTACAAAACTTATAATTTAGCAGCCCTAAGTTTTAAAGCACTGGTAATAGAGATGACATTGTTTAAGCCTAGATTTTCACTGGCATTTAAATGAATCTGCAAAGCAATTCCTTATATTCTACAATGGACTCCCAAGGGCCACCCTGAGGGTTCCTGGCCACCTTTTCAAGCACAAAAAATAACATTCTTAATTATTGATACAGCAAATTTTATGCATATACAGGGCATTGTTTTTTTCTGACTGAGTCCATGGAGATGTTCATATATTCTTTTTTGTAGAAAATGTTCAGTTTTACTGATGTAAAAAGAAAAACAGAAGTCACAAAAGGCCAAACAAACTACTCCTCCACACTTACAGTTGAAAATTATGCCTAAATCTAAAAGTGAAATTTAGATTAGGCAGCCTAAGAATCTCATCCTTATGGATGGAGCTACATTGCCTGCAGTTCCAACATTTTCTAGTGCCTTTCACTAATCCATTATTCAAATTGATGCTGGATATGGCTGTTTTTTCAAGTTTTTCTTTTAAATTAGTACCCCTTTTGTAAGTAAAAAGAGGAGCATCCCCACCTTTGTTAAGAGCTCTGGTATACTTTTGAAAACTTTCCAAATTGCCTTAACAACCCTTTTAATAATAACACTTCCCTGGGCATATTTAAAAATAAAACTACTATGAAAGGGTGTCCCAGTCTTTCATATTGCTGTAGGAACCAAACTATCTTAATCAACATACAAACCTTGTCCGAAAAGGGGAAAGTACTTAGAAGTTCTTCTCCTATTAATTTCCTGATGCACCTCATCGAAGAAGGCCTCTTGCTATCCTCTTTCCTGAAGGAAACATTTTAAAAATTTTAATTTGACTTGAAGGTCTTCATCCTCAGAAATAATTTTGGCCTAATGAACCATATGGCCTGTAACCAGACTGTGCTTTTTGCTTAAGAGGGTGGCAACTATCGATATGCAAATAACCGTTGGAAAAGGTAGGTTTCTTATAGAGCTCAGACATAAACCTACCTAAAATGAAATCCTTTTCCAACAGTGCATCTAAGTAATTAATGCTGAGACTGGAAAAATTATACATAAATTTTAAAAAGTGGTGGTGCCATTTAAATAATCGATAAAATCATTGAGGCTACTAACATCGCCCTTACCTTTAAGAAAGATATCATCCAAAAATCTGAAGTAAGCTGTAAAGTATTGCTGGAACAGAGAAAAAAGATCATAAATTTCTATTCTGTCTATCACAAGATGATATCAGCATAAAGGGGGAAAAATTAGTACCCATGGCAACATCATTTATTTGCTTAAAATGTTCCCTGTAACAAATGCACCTGTCAGGAATTGTTAAAGGTCTGTTGTACATGGTTCTACTTTTTCTCTTGTAAACAGTTTTTTATCTGTAAAAATGGTAACATTACATGTTTGTGTTAACCTTCACAGTAATAAAATTATGAAATTTTAAATATATATGCTTATAACCAACCACCTGAAGTATGTGGATGTATGTTTGTATGTCTAAAAACCCTAGGGATATAATAACCATAGTTTAGCAGCCCTACGTTTCCATACAGAGTTGAGATGTAATCATTTAGCCGTGATGATGAAGTGGCATTCAATCTTATCTGTCATATCAGCTCTCTTAACTCATTTCTAGTCTCCCAATGGCCACACCACTCTGTTCATGTTTTAATGTTGCCAGTATACCAAGACTGAGTTGTTTGAAATTCTTACAGACTAAAGAGTGCTTATACATAACACTCATAGCATTCTATTTTGGTATATCGTACCAGAGTTTGTATATCCTTTCACGCAAAACTCTCTTAGTTTTACCAACATAAAATGAAGTTACAGCCTGTACATTTTTCAATGTAAACCATGCTGGGAGATCCATAATTACCTTTTTTGCAGGGTTATGTTCATTGAACAACAACTGTCAAAATTACATGTTCTTCTTTCAGTGTAAAGGGGAATTGTTTGCTAACCAATTACTTTGTATAATCATCATTGGGTTTACAAATACTCCAGTTTCTTCTTAAAATTTCCTCATCATGATGGGTGTTTCCACTGTATTTTAAAACAAATAATCTAATATAATTTGGGGGTGAAAATTTTGTTTGTTTATTGCAAACTCTTGACTGTCTGTATTAGATTCCATGCCCTTTCTGGTGAGTGGAACATATCTTTTTCCCAGCTCAGACAAATGTCTAATTTATATTTATAATTATATTTATAATTAAATTTAATTAAATTTAATATAATTATATTTATAATTATAATTATAGTATATTTATAATTCAAATGTCTACTAATGTCTGTGACCATTTCTCTTGAGTAAACTCTCTCAGAAAACATTATTTGTAATTTCAGTCTCTCTGTTTAAAACAGGTCAGTCTTGGAAATCATCCTAGCTATCTTGACAATTGCCCTTTTATCAAGGTTTTCTTATATATCCTAAGATGGCAACTTTTTAATACAAATATGCTGTAAAAAGAGGAACGGCAATGTTCAATAATAACTCTTCTCCATTTTTGGTGGGGATTTCTTTTTGGCATGTCAGCACTAAGCATTATGAGTGCAAACATTTCAATAGAGATCCCATTTATATTATTGTGTACTGTGTCTGTTTTTACTAAGAGATTGGCTGCTATATGATATAGCTTAGTTTATTCTCTTTTTCTATCCCCTGCCAGGGTTGGAAATAATGTGACTAAGACAGGATCTGTAGGCAAGTAAGTATTTACTGATCCAAAAAAAAACCTTGAGTAGTAGCAAGAAACTCAGAGACAATGGAAATGAGGGTGTGGAAAGTAACCAACTAGGAACAACATTGTAGCTGCCTTCCTCTAGAAACGTGACAGTGGTCACAGTTTATCAGTTGCACCACTGAATGACCAGGAGGCTCCCTACCATATACAGAAGTCATGAAGTAGGATGGAGGAGGAGGTCAGTGGTGTACCTCAGCCTGCATCATTAGATTATCTGTGGGATGCGGAAGTCCTAGGCTAATATGTACTTTCCCAATTAGATACAGCATGTGTTGGATAATATGCATAGTTGTTTTAATAGGTAAGTTTCCTGGCTGCTTTTAAGCAGCACTAATTAATACAAAATACAACAGGACAGTCTTGCGATGTAAGAAAATCATATTCAACATGCCCTAAAATGTTACGTCTGACAAAGGAAGCCCCACCTCATCACCACCCTAGGGGAAAGTAATGGTAAGAAAACAAATGTTAGCAGTCATATTTACATGAAGGGCAGGGTTCACTGATTTAAAGGAAACAGATGAGCAGCCATTCTAGATAGGTGTTAAACTGGGCTCCAGGCTGCTAACAGCAATTTTACAATGTTTTATCTTTCTGTAATCACTATAACACTGACCAGCCTGCTATGTAAGGAGTTACAATATTTTTTTCTTCTAGTACTTTTGGTTTAAATATCTCATTTGTTCTCTGTAAATATATTCATCATTTAAACACTGGTAGATTTAAAGTACTTTATTTTATATTAAGATTTATGAAATGTTAAGCTCCTTTTACTAACAAGTCTAATTCTGTAACAATTTGCAGCCTGGTTCAGCCTCCCTCAATGTCTGTGTCTCAAGGGCAGAATGTGGAAATCTCCTGCACAGGGCTCAGTGGTAGCACTCTGTCCTGGTACCAGCAGAAATCAGGGAATTCTCCTCGGCTTCTTACATATGGCACTAACAGAGAGTCAGGAATTCCAAATAGGTTCTCTGCTTCAGTAAATAAACTCTGCAAACAATTCCAAATTAATAATCTCAGGAGTGAATGCTGAGGACGATGCTGACTATTACTGCAATAATTGGGATAGTAGTACTAGCACATGCACAGTGATACAGTTACATGAAGACGTTAAACAGAAACCTTCTGCATTGCTGAGGCTGTACAGCAGTAATTCATGCAGAGAGTAATATTATTTAACTACCGTGGTATCCAGGCAGAGGATGGTACTGATTATCACTGTGACATGTGGGACAGTATGTTTAACTCATACAGTTATACAGATACTGAGGAACACAGAGATTAATTAACATTATTATTTAACATGGTACCCTGGCATGGGATTGTACTGATTATTCCTGTGACATGAGGGTCAGTATGTTTAACTCATACACAGTTATACAGCTACAGGGGAACACAGAGATTAGTTATTATTATTTAACGTGGTACCCAGGTGGGAGATGGTACTTATTATTACTGTGACATGTGGGACAGTATGTTTAACTCATACATAGTTATACAGATACAGGGAAACACAGAGATTAATTAACAGTATTATTTCACATGGTACCCAGACAGGGGGTGTTACTGACAATGTGGACAGTAGGTATAACCCATACATATTGATACAGTTACAGGGAAACACAGATATTAACATTATTATTTAACCATCTATGATACCCATGCAGGAGATAGTACAGTAAGTTTAACTCATGCACAGTGATACAGTTACAGAGGAGATGAGGCAGACATCTTTTGTGGGATTCAGAAACAGTGCAGGTAAGATCGCTCAGCCCCCTTGCTCATAACAATGAATGCAGCTAGGGATGTGTGTGTGATGAACAGCTCAGTAAATACCCCTCTCACAGCTGCAACATGGACTGTGGGAAGAGTTAGTTAGAGGCATGGTGCAGCTGCAGTGCCATACGACCAGCAGCAGTAGTAATTGTGCAGCTTGTACATTGTGTATGTGCCTCAATGATGCTCAGCATGATCTTGTGTCACAGTAGTGGCAAGAAAAAGAACATAATGTGGCAGTCTGAAAGGGCCATGAGGCATGTGTGCTGATCTATTTTTTGACCCAGTTTTGTACATATGAGAACATAATCATTCTTCAAAAATCAATAACACTGAACCGTTCATCATCAACCACATATGGTTGAACCTACAATAATTAAAAAAACAAAAAAAATTACTAAAACTCGAAAACAACATTTTTGCATGGCAGCCAGTTCCACTGCACTCCCCATTTGCAGGACTATATCCCCACACCTCAGGATAATTAGATATGCAAACTCTGAGATCACACCACAGTGGGGAAAGGGCATATTCCTCGATCCCCACTGTACTGTGATCTCTTAGTGAAAAAACTGGTAGTGTGTAATGATCTGATTTTCAATTAGCTGTACTGGCTTTCATCAATAAAATGACATTTCATTGAAACATTCTGCTCTGGTTTGTGTGTGTGTGTGTGTGTGTGTGTGTGTGTGTGTGTGTGTGTGTGTGTGTGTGTGTGTGTGTGTGTGTGTGTAGAGAGAGAGAGAGAGAGACAAAGTGAGAGAAAGAGATGTATATGGATGGGTGTTGTGATGCCTGTGCACTGACCCAGTAATCAAGGAGCCTCAATCCTCACCACTAGCACCAGTGAGAGGCATCCACATTGGAAGGGATAGCAAGTACACACACAGTAAAGTACAATTTCCCTTAAGAGCAAACAGAGATCACAGTCAGTCTAGGTCTGGTTTCTCCCTTACTCTTCAGATCCCCAATAAGACTCCCCACTAGCACAGCTATGGGGTACAGATCTCAGCCTAGTGGTCAAGCTAAAACCTCCAGTACCTTCTCTGTCCAACCAGTGCTTCATGTCCCTGCCCAAGTAGCTGACACACACACTCTTTAAGCTTTGCAACCACACAGACACTCCTAGGGAAGGCTGGCACAGGTTCTCCAGCTGCGCCCCCATTCTGCCCAGGCTATAAGGTAGTACCAGTTGCCACCTAATATCAGCTACTAATAAGGCCCTTACTAAAGGGTGCCCAATTTTACTGTGTGATATTATTATCCAAATAGTAAGTGGACAAACAGCAAGGCTTATTTGGACTGGTTTTGTACAGTATCACCAAATACATACTCTAGAGCTTAAATTATCTCTACACAAAACAGCCACAGTTGAAAGGTTAAAAATATTTAATAATAAATAATAAAAACACAAGACAAATCTTCTCAGTTCAACATAGTGCTAGTCAAGAGTTCAGAAATCACAGGAAAATGCTTAAAATAATACTGTAGAATAGTCTGACATAAATATGGAAAACAGCTAGACTAAATCTGACTAAATTCCTATCTAACTAAGAGCAATCACAGTTCTAAATAAACTTACATATAGAGCAAAGACAGAGTACTCATCCTAGGCTTTGTCCCTGCTGAATGGTGCACTGCTACTGTTGTCCCTCTCCACAAAGAAGGAACAACTACAGACCCTGGGAACTATCACCCCATTAGCTTGATGAGTCTGATATGCAAAGCTATAGAATGCATCATCATGGACCTAATAAACAAGGATATAGGGAATCTCCAAACTCTGGATCCCACACAGTTTGGTTTTGTGAAGGGTAGATCATGCCTGCTCAACTTGGTCAACTCTTTTGAGTCAGTCACCAGAGCTGTGAATGAAGGCAAGGTGGTTCATATAGCCTACCTTTTTCTGGCCAAGGCCTTTGATACTATTCCCCACTCAGGAATCATAGAAAAACTCACAAAGCTAGGCATCAACCCCTATATCACTAGAGGTGGCTTGCAACCTGGCTCATAGATAGAACCCACAGTGTGAAAGTAGCTGACTCCAAGTGAGACAGCTGACCAGACATGAGTGGAGTCCCACAGGGGTCAGTCCTGGGTCATCTCCTGTTTAGTATCTACTTCTCTGAAGTACAGACCAACACAAAGGGACTCTGGCTGACAAAGTTTGCAAATGATTGCAAGTTGGGAGCTGTTGTTAACTGGTCAAGTGATGTTGACATCCTAAAGAAAGGCCTCAATGAGACCAACGACTAGTGTCAGAACCATGGCCTTAAGCTCAATGCCAAAAAATGTGTCATCATCCCTGTGATGACCGTGCCCTGGCCCAGCAATTAAGGAGCCTCAATCCTCACCACTCACACCAGAGAGGTCATCTTCTAGAAGAGGAAAGGATGATTAATACACACAGTAAAGTACAATTTCCCTTAAGTGCACACAGAGATCATAGTCAGTCTGGGGCTGGTTGCTCCCTTGCTCTCCAGGTCCCCAATAAGACTCCCCACTGGCACAGCTATAGGGTCCAGATCTCAGCCTAGCTGGCAAGCTAACCTCCAGTACCCTCTCTGTCCAACCAGTGCTTCATGTCCCTGCCCAGGTAGCTGACACACCACACACACACTTTGAGAAGAGGTTATACAACCACACAGACCCTCCAGGGAAAAAGGCTGGCACAGGTTCTCCAGCTGTGCCCCTTTACCCAGTCTATATGTTAGTAATTACTGCCACCACCAGCTAATAAATATCAGCTACTCAAAGGCCCTTAAAAGGGTGTCTAATTATTACTGTGCAATATTATTATCCAAGGGTAGTATGACTAACAGTCAAGTCTTACTTTAGAGTGGCCTATTACAATAACCTCTATAAATATGCAATGTACTCTAGAGCTTATCTCTACACAAATCAGCCACAGGTAGAAGATTTTAAAAATATTTAATAATAAATAATTAAAACAAAAGACAAAACTACTACACCACAGAGATGTCTAAGAGTTCAGAGATCACACAGAAACTTGAAATAATACAGCAGGACAGGTCTGATTTCAAAGAAAAATACCTAATTAATCTTTATTAGCTTTAACTATTCCTACAGGAAATCACAGTGCTAAAACTTACATGTGAGCATAAGGCAGAGTGCTGATAAGTTGGATATCCCAGATCAAAATGCTCCAGGTCTCTTGTGAGAAATAGTATTTAAACATTGCTAACAAACATGTCTCTAAGTCCATCCCAAAATTACATCATTTTTGACACTTAGGTTTTCTCAGTATTCATATTGCATCATCTTAACACCTGGTCTGAGTTCTCAGGCCACAAACTGCACTATTTAGCAATCTAACACCTGCATAGAAACTTAGAACAATAGAAGACATTTCACATGTATATTCTAACAGAAACTAGAGCAATAAAACACATTCCACATCTAAATTCTGGTCATAAACTTTAACCTTAAAACAATGGGCATGAAGCCTTCATCCAGCCACACTGGAGCCGCATTCTAGTGCAATGTGGTCACATATTTTGCAGTTCCACATTCCACAGTAATATTTTACACTCAAGAAAATATGCCTGTATTTTTACATTTACAAATGCCAGAATTATATATCAAATTCTATTTGACTAGGCTGGCAGCCTTCGCCCATCTCTCCCCAATCATCACAATCCCCTTTGGGAAAAACCCATTTCCCTTGAATTACCACATTGATGGTAGTCCACTAAACACAGAAGGCATTATAAGAGATCTGGGAACACAGGCTGACAGCAACCTCTCTTTTGACCACCACGTTGCCACTTTGGTCAGAAAGTCCTTTTATGTGGCACATATCATTACTAAGGGTTTTGCATCCAGGAAGAAAGAGGCCATTGTCTCCCTCTACTCTTCCCTCATTAGGCCAATCATTGAGTACAATGTCCCATTTGGCATGTACCTCACTAGACACCTGCAACACCTGGAGAGGCCATAAAAGTATCTCACAAAGAGGATCCTAGGCCTTAAACACTTGTCCTGTATGGACAGACTCAAAAAACTCCAACTATTCTCTGTCTCATATCACCTACTAGGGACGATCTCTGCTTGACTTACAAAGCCATGTCTGACCCAGCTCTGTTAGAAATGCTACATCTAAATAAATTCCAATCCCTCCACACCGCATGCTCTAGAGACCTCAACGTCATTACTAGAATCAACAGAACATGCTGGAGGGACGGGTTCCTAACCCAAAGACTGCCCATGCTATGGAATAAACTTCTCATACATGTCAAGCAGAGCACCTCACTGCCCCCTTCAAGAGAAATCTTGATGAATGGATGGGAAATAGAAAATTCACCCTGGGGATCAATCCAGTGACGCTACTCGACAGAGGCACTAGGAACTAAGGTTGGGTGGCATGATGCCAGGGTAATCCTATGGGCTAGGCTTGTAAAAAGGCTCCAGGGCCATTAGCCCAGTACACACCTATGAACCTATGGCAGCCAAGCTCATTACTATGCAATGAGCAGAAGCAGTGCTTATTAATTGTACATGGACATTGATGGTACTCATCACAATTCACAGCAAACAGTAGGAGCAGGAAGGAAAAGTAATTTGGAAACTTTTAATGGCCAAGAGAGATCTGTGTTTATATATTGTTTGACCAGATTAAGTGTTGCAAATGGGAGTATAGGAAAGAGATGAAAAGCAGCAACATGAGTAAAACATAAGGTGAGCAAGTAAGGAATGAACAGGATGGAAGTGGGGAAGGTGAGAAAATATTTTTGAGGGACAAGCGACACAGTGGTGAAAGAGGCATTAGACAAACAGAAGGAAGACAGCAGGAAGGGTAAGAGCATGCAACTAACAGGCAGAAGGGTGGGCATTGCCACAAAAGGGAGGGGAAATCCATCATGGGGGATAGGATGATGTTCCACAGCTGTAGTCCATTCTAGCTACAATACAGTGGGAGATTACTGACCACCCTGGGTACCATTATTACTGGGCCCTGTCTTATATGGTAGAGACAGTGCTGGACAGGGATGTGACTCAATGAGTTATTGGAGGAGATTCTCCATGTTTCTAATTCAGGTATCTAACCTCGTCTCAAATTTTTCCTCCACAATGTCTGTCAGCTGCCAATGGGTGACAAAGCTGTCACCTCCAGTGGTATTGCTACATGTGGGTACAACAGTCCCAGAATCCAATGCAGTGCTACCTATCAGAGGTTGTGCATGTGGGGCAGGAGGTGTGAAGGTGACTATGGCAGGAATCCAGCTGTGCTGGGTACTTCTGGTGGTGGTCATGGTGTTGCTGCCTCCTGTGGGATGTCCTTTGGGAGGATAACAAGCTTTGCCAGAGGGATTAGTGCAGATCATGATACTGGTCCTGTTGCAGATAATAGTGTAATAAATGAAGAGAAATACAATAATAAACAAAATAAATGTATGTAATAGAAAGGATAGCAACAGAGAGGGTGGGGGAGAGAGATGTACAAATACAGTAAAAAGGTACAGCTGATGTGTACTTGTCATATGATGAAGTTATACTTAACATATATTAAAGAGGAAACACAATTCATCGGTGCTGTTAGTATAGACAAGTGAGACGGAGACTTGAACCCACAATCATCACCACCTGCTTTCTGTAATACAAAGGAAAAACATAATGTGCTACTTGCCAAACCATCTGGGGTGTATAGTGTAACATGCAGTAGAGGAGTGTCTGAGATAATATACATAGGTTCAGAGGTTCATAGTTAGGTACTAGGCTATCAGTCCAAGGGCCTAAGTAAGCCTAGCCAACAAGGTTCCCTACCTTATGCCACCCAAGAAAGTTAATTTCCTGTGCTCCTGTAGATCAGAGCCACAGAAGTGATCCCCGAGGTGTATTTCCTATTTCCCATCCACTCATCAAGATTTTTCTTGAAGAGTGCTAATGAGGAACTTTGCTTGACATAGATGGGTAGCTTGTTCCAGAGTATGGGAAGTCTCTGGGACAGGAATCTATCCCTCTAGCATGTCCTGTTTATTGTGGTGACAAGGTTTAGGTCCCTAGAGCATGTAGCTTGAACGGATTTGGATTTCTTTAGGTGTAGCATGTCCAACAGCTCTGGGTTTGACGTAGCTTTATATGTTAGGCAGAGATCACCTCGGAGTAGGCAATATGCTACAGAGTAAAGCTGGATTTTTTTGAGATGGTCAGTGTAGGGCATTTGTTTGAGGCCAGTAATCCTTTTTGTGAGGTACTTCTGTGGCCTTTCCAGCTGCTGCAGGTGTCTTGTGAGGTACATTCCAAAAAGGGCATTGTACTCTATAATGGGTCTAATGAGTGTTGAGTAGAGGGGAACAATGACCTCTTTTTTCCTGAATGAGAACTGTTTTGTGATGAGATGTTCCACGTAGAAGGATTTCCTGACTACTATGGCGATGTGATTATCAAAGGAGAAACTACTGTCCATTTGGGTCCCAAGGTCTCTTATCACACATTCGGCATTAAGTAGACTGATGCCTATGTGGTAGTTCATGGGTACAGAGATTTTACCAAAGAGGATGACAATGCACTTTTTGGCATTGAGCTTGAGGCCATACCTCTGACACCAGGCATCTGTCTCAGTAAGGCCCTTCTGTAGGATGTCCACATCATTTGGAGACTCAACTATGGCTCCTAGTTTGCAGTCATCTGTGAACTTTGTTAGCCAGAGGCCTTCTGTGTTAGCCTGTACTTCAGAGTTGTAGATACCAATCAGGAGAGGTTCCAGGACTGAACCCTGTGGTTCTCCACTTGTCTCTGGTTTGAAGTCAGACTTGGAGTCTGAAACTTTTACAGTGAGAGTTATGTCAGTTGCAGTTGGCAAACCATCTTGTGACATAGGGATTTATACCTAGTTTTTTGAGTTTAGCTATAATTCCAGAATGGGGGATGGTGTTGAAAGCCTTGGTAAGGTCAAGATAGGCTGTGTGAACTGCCTTACCCTCATCTACGGCTTTGATGACTGCCTCAAAGAAGTCGATCAAGTTCAGGAGGCATGATCTGGCTTTCACAAACCTGAACTGGGTGGGTCCAGAGTTTGGAGGTTACCAATGTCTTTGTTTATGAGTTCCATGATGATACATTCCATGGCCTTGCAGACCAGGCTCGTCAGGCTAATAGAACGATAGTTCCCAGGATCAGTGATGGCTCCCCCTTTGTGGAGTGGGATAACTGTTGCTGTGCACCATTCAGTGGGCACAAAGCCTGATGTGAGGCTATGATTGAACATGGTGCTGAGGTGGGGAGCCAGTTTGTTCTGAAGTTCATGTAAAATGCAGCCTGTGATATTGTCCGGTCCCATGGATGCTGTGTTTTTGGTTTTAGAGAGTGCAGTTTTTACCTGCGTAGTTGTGATTACAGGGACTCTGCATTCTTCCTGTATAGATACGGGCCTTTTAGGTGGTGAGAGGGGGTAAAGTTAGCAATGAAACTATCTGCCAAGATGTTGGCAATATCAGTTGGCTCTGTAATTTTTGTGCCATTGTGCTATAACTCAGAGCAGATCTGGGTGTTGCCATTGAGATTCTTGACATAGCTATAGAATGCTTTGTGGTTGCCCCTAGAATCAGTGGTGATTTTGTTTTCATAGCTAGCTTTGGAGGATCTTATAAGGGATCTCAGCTTCTTACTGAGGCTGACCAGGGAGCTCCTCCACTCATGGGTTTTTGCTCTCTTTTGCAACAGTTTCCTCCTTCTGTTGCAGAGTTTGTTTATGGCTGGGGACCACCAGATTAGCTTCCTTTTTTTGGAGGCTAGCAACTTGGTTCTGTTTGGGATAGCACAATCCATGCACTTGTGTAAGTGCTTATAGAGTCCATTTGTGTAGGATTCAGCAGTCGTAAATGTATTGTCCATCTGCATGGGTGTCATGAAGTTCCCACTTCTGTCTTAAGAAGAATGAAGTTGGCTTTAGAGAAATTTTTTACCATGGTTTCCTTAATGGGGGGTGGGGGTGGGATGTGTATATCTAGGGTGGATCTGACCAACGAGGAGTTGACTTCAGGTGTGGAACACCGGTCACTCATGTTGGTAATGACTAGGTCTAGGATATTGTTGCCTCTGGTGGGAGTGTGGATAAGTTGATCCAGGTCATTGGAATTTATGAATTCCAGAAAGCGCTGAGTGAAGGAGTTGGTACATGAGTAGTTTTCCCAGTTAATGGTGGGGTAGTTGAAATCGCCCATTATTAGGGTGTTTGGTTGAACCCTAATATTTTCCAGTGTATGAAGAAAAGAGGAGTGGGAATCCTGGGGCATGGTGGGGGATCTATAGCAAGCTACAATTTGGATTGCAGTTTTGCCCAGAGTTAGTTGCATTTGGATAACCTTGGATGCATTATGCTGAGGAACTAGCCTGGAGGTGTAGGTATCCTTAATGAATATGGGCACACCTCCGCCTTTGGTGTTCCGGTCCAGGTTACATGTCCGAAAAGTTTGGTATGAATTATAGCCTGGTAATGCAGGGGTGCTCCCTGGAGCCTTGAACCAGGTCTCAGTCACTGCACAGATATCGGTGTTCTCCATTTTAAGGAGTGCCTCGAGTGAGTGCATTTTGAGATGTAGACTTCTAGCATTGAGTAGCATTACTCTCAGTTTTTGCTTGCCTGTTCCTGTTATTGTGGTGAATTTGTCATTTGAACCTTGCCTAAAAAAGGCACTATAGGGGCGGCAAAAACCTTAGCCAGTATCCAGAATCCTAGGGGGCGACAGGTGCAGGCCATCTCTGGCAAAGCATCGTGGTCTGTTGACCATGCCATCCCAGGCAGACAGATACTGGATCCCCTTAGAATGACACCAGAAGCTTAGCCAATTGTTGAAGTCAATCATTTTGTCCTTGTACTGCAGTATCATTCTGGGTGATGGCAGTATGTTACTCAGGGCTAGGGTCATACCTGCCTGAATACAAGATCAGAGAGCTCTTCCATGTCTCTTTTCATGTAATCCAGGGAAGTACGTTTCAGGTCATTCACACTAACATGGACAATGACAGAGTCATATTTGTACTTGTTGTGGAGTGACCTGAGTGCGTGGGTTATGTGGCGGATCCTGGCACCTGACAGGCAGCTGACAGTAACCTTCTCCTTGTTTAGCCTGGTGAGTGGGACATCAGTGTGCCTGACTATAGTATCACCTATGACTAGTGTGTTGGGTACGTTGTTTTGCCATATGGGCTGTGGTTGATTGGCACAATGAGTCTGTGGCTATGTGTCATTTGGGTTGTGTTGGGGGCTGGAGGTTGCTTGCGTTTCTGCTTTGGAGGTCTCTGTTGCTTGAACATATTATTATTGAGAGCCTCCGCAAATGTTTTTGTGTTTCTATGGATGTTAGTGGTGTCGGTTTAGTGCGACTATCTGATGAATGTGGTGTGGGGCAAGTGTTTACCTTCTCTTCTTGACTGTCAAGTTCAGTCTTGGTTGGAGAAAGCTTTACCTCCAGTTTGGCTATATAAGTGCATCTCTCTCAGGTTGTAGTGTTGGGTGGTAGCAGGAGAGGGTTGTCTGTGTACATGAGGCAATTGCTAAATTGCCCCATAATGCCCAGATTTATCAGATAGACAGGAGAGAACACTGGGAGCTGACCCTTGGACATGCCTAAATAAAAAAATATTTTCCTCTAGACAAGTGAGGAGGGTGAGTACAAGAGCTGTTTTTCTCTAAGCAAGTGAGGAAAGTAAGTACAAAAACTGTTTTTCTCTAGGTAATGAGGAAGGCTGAGTGATATCATAATTTGCAGCTTATTTAGTGCTTACAACAAGTTCTGAACAAGTGCTGAGCATGAATAAGCAAATTCAAGTGCTAAAACTAAGAATCTGTACCTAGATCTTGTGGTAGATAGGCTATCTAGTGCTTACCACTCCCATTGATAAGCTATAAGGCTTCCCTCCAGCACAGAAATGCTTGGGGGGCTCAGAAGCTTCCAAGCAGTCCTGGATACAGCAAATCTGTATCTGGACTAGACTAGTTACAGGAAAGGCAGGAAACAAGCTTAGAATTTTTTTTTGTAAAGTGGAAAGGGAGAAAGGAGAAGCAGAAGATAATTCAAAATGTAGGACCTAAGTGGCTTGCCCTTCAAAAATGTTCTCTCTCTATTAGGTAGAATGAGCTTGTGACACTAGACTGGGATAAATGCTGCTCAGACTCAGAGTCCCCTCCCTGATATTTTAACTGAAGGAAACAAGTATAGTGACAAAGTGTGTCCATGACACAAATGTTCACCTTCCAACAAAAAAGTGTTGCTCATACATATGTCCCCCATCTAATATTATGGGTACTATAATGAGACAGATACCTCATATTAAAAATTTAAATAACATATATAGGGATGGGGGATTTGAATCATTGGACATCATTACAATGTATGAACACATCCTTCAATACCTTGAGCCACTTGTCCAAGAATACAGAAGGATGCATGCACACCCACAATAGTCAACCTATTGAAATGCTGACACTCAAAATTCTGAGTGCCCACAACTTGAAAACAAAAAGACCGAAAGCACGGGACAAGAGTGAATTTGGAAAAATCACTTTTCTACTTTAAACTTATATATACCAACTCTGAGATCACTGTACCTCAAAGAAAAGGGAATATTCTTAGAAATGGCATCTCAGACTTAATATATGTAAGTCCGATTTTTCAGTCATTCACTCTCTCTTTATTTCAGGACTTACTCTAGCAGGGGTCCGACATTTCAAATGGTTACCCATCAACACTCATACTACTACCCTTGAACGGTGCAAGTTATCATAGAAGAGACAGTGATTTATGAATGATATACTCTTTGAAACTGTAACTATTCTATATTTAATATTAAAAGCTGTACCTTCTGAAGCAAGTAGACTCATCCCGGTGCTCTCTTAGGTACTCCATTCTCTTCCCATTTGCTGCTTATTCACTGCAATGTCTTCAGGGGCTATAAAGAGAAAAACAGCAATGTGCAAGGCCTATGGATGGCATGTACTGACAGACTGTATGTGTAGCTGACATAAATTTTACTTAAATAGAATAAGAGGTGCCTGCTGTTTAACTTCTTCCTCCCATCAACCATTGGGAGTCAGGACTATGGCACCTCATGTCACTGTAATGTTGATGGTATATGGTGTCCTTCTGCATGAGATGCCAGTGTCCCAGGTAATAGTACAGCCTAAACTATTGTAGTCTTATAATGAAGCCCATGATAGCCCTCCTACAGGAACTCCTAGCTGTAATCCTAATGAATGAGGTGGAGAAAGATGTTCATCTCCAGCACATGCCAGCTCTCCTCTGTAAAAGGAACACTACCTTCACATTCTACAGCCATGATGTCTCATCTTGAATAACCACAGAAAAAAATGGCTGGAAAGTGTCACCCAAAGCACTTCTTATGTGTGTCATCTGCCATGTATTAATGGGCATTGACAGGCACCTCATTCACATGTCAGATTGCAGACTAGTATAATATAAGTACTGCACTATTATGGTTTATAATAGTACTTTAAAGTATTATGCCATTAAGGAAGCAATTACTACAGTGACTCTGTTTTCCTGTGGTTATATGTGGAATTACAAACCTCTCTTAGAAACATGGAAAGGACTGCTCATGCACAGTGCTGAAAGCGGGAATGCAGGTATGTGCATGGCATCAAAGATAACTGAGTGTGATGTTTAGCAGGTTTTCTCATTGTGAAAACTGAACAAATCAGACCCAGTAATTAGATGAGCTCAAATTAGCATAATAATTTTGCTCAGTCAAGTGAATATGCATGATATAAGTGTGACAAGAAGCAACAAGCCTCATCATGTCAGGAAAGAATGATTAGATTAACACCTTCTGTACCTGCGACAAATGCACCTGTCAGGAATTGTTAAGGAAGGTAAAGCCCTGCTTGTACATAGTAAGTTCTACTTTTTCTTCTTGTAAACAGTTTTTGATCTGTAAAATTACTAACATTATGTGTTTGTGTTAACTTTCACAATAATAAAATTATGAAATTTAAAATATATATGTTTATAACCAACTACCTGAAGTATGTGTATGTATGTATAAATACCCAGGGGATATAATAATCACAGTTTAACATCCCTAGATTTCCATGCAGAGTTGATTGAGATATAATCATTTAACCCCGGTGATGAAGTGGCAGTCAGTCTTAACAGGAATTAACAGCTCTCTATACTCATTTCTTGTCTCCCAATGGCCACACCTCTCTGGGGGTTTATATTATAACACCGAATGCTGAAAACAGCAAACGGTGTTACATCAACACATATTCAGCAAATGCTGAAAATGTCGAAACCACAGAACAGCAATTTCCTTCCTATGGAAAGAAATCGCTGTTCCAAACCCCCCCAAAAAACATTAAACACTTCCAAACACATACACACATACCCTAACCCTAATTATACCCTCCCAAAAACCAGTAAACAACTAAATACACATATGCACGAAACCCAAACATACATCTAACAAAAAAAAAAAAAAAAACAGTAAACATTTTAAAACATATGCACTTACCTTAACCTGCACCCTAACCCTAAGGTCAGTAACTCTCGTACATTTACATAAACAGTTCCAAACACAAACACACTTACCTTAACCCTAAACTTACCTCCAAAACAAACGTAAACAGCTAAAAACACACACACACATAACTCAACCATACATCTAACGCAAAATAAAAAAACAGTAAACACTTTCATACATATGCACTTACCTTAACCTGCACCCTAACCCTAAGGTCAGTAACTGTTGCACAATCACGCTTGGGAGCTATACCTGACAAGGGACCACACTACACTCCAGAACAGGCAAAGCCTAGGGAAAGAATTTGCTGAACAGCCATTTCGCTGTTTTGCCTGTTCGCCCTACATGTGGCGATGAAAACGCATTCGACAAAATGCATTTTCGTCATTGTTTTCAACATTCTAAGTGCATATGTTTTAAAATGTTTACTGTTTTTGGGGGGGGGGTTTGGAACAGCGATTTCTTTCCATAGGAAGGAACTGAACTGATCGAAGGAAGGACACTGAGGAAACTCTGAGCTATAATATATAACATTAAGTATCCTGTTTATTGTTTATTTTGTTCTTTATTTATTTGTTATTTATAGCACTTTGTGTACTGTGTATTTTTCTAGCTAGTTTCACTGTGTGTGAGGTATTAACTGGAAATTGTCCACTTTTATTAAGCAACTGTTGGGTTGTTTCTGAAAACTTGTTGCAGTTAAACTCTTTTTTCTAGAGGCTCCTTTAGCTGTTTAAAACTTTCATTTAAAGGCTCACTGCTACCTTTCAGCTGTGAGAAACATTTCTGAAGTTTGTTTGGGTGCTTTGCAGTTGCCCGCCCCTAGTGTAAATTTGATCTGGGACCCTCCTCCCAGTCTAGTGTCATTACCTCATTCTACCCAGTACAGGGAGAACATTTGAGAAGGCCAATAAGCTTAGTTTCTGCTACTCCTTTCTCTCTTTCCTTTCTCTCTTTCCACTAAAAAAAAATTTTTTGCTTTTACTGTATTTGTGTTTCTTCCTACTTTATTTTGCTTTTGCATCATATTAAAATTACTCAGCTGTATTTATTACTGCTTGGTGTAACTCATTCTAAGCCTTTCAGTTTAAGCACTTGGACTTCAGACCAGTTGTTTTACATTAAGAAGGTTTGTGGTCTGCACTGTAGTGACAGAACAGGTAGCTTACATCCTTCTAAGTTGGGAACTGCTGATTGAGGGCTCAGTGTCTGTTATTCTAAAAGTGTATTAGTTCTGGTTTAAGCACTTGGGCTTCAGGCCAGTTATTTTACATTAAGAAGGTTTGTGGTCTGCACTCTTGTAGGAGGAGAGGATGGACTCTGCCCTTCTGAGCTGGGAATTTCTGGTTAAAGGCTTATAGTGCCTGCATATTTGAACTGTTTCTTACTGAAATTGGTACACCTTGTTTGCTGTAGCATAGACTAGATCCAGGCCTGCTGAATCTAGCTTTGTTTGTATGCTTGTTGTTTGTTTGCTTGTTATTTCCCTGAAACGCTAATTTCACCTAAAACACAGCTTTTCAGCGCTTCTGTGGATCCCTAGTGATATCTGCGTTGCTTACTGTACTTATTTCCTTGTTTCACTTGAAAGAAAGTTAATATTTTGTCATTTTTGCATTTAAGTTACCTGGCACTTGCTCACTAAAGCAATTATATAAGTCAGCACTAAAAAATTAAAAGCACTACACCCTCACAAACTCCCCTTGAGTACCTTGTTCCCCATTGGCCCTTTTTTCAATTATAAAGGAATTCCCAATACTATTCTAGCATGTCCAAAGGTCAGTTGTCAATCTCCTCTCTGGTCCAGCTGGTGAATCTGGGAATCTTGAGGCAATGTTACAACTGCCTCATGTACACAGACAACCCTCTCCTCTTCCCAACAAATTCCAACACAAGTGAGAGATGCAACCATATAGCCAAACTGGAGACTAAGCTCTCTCAACTCAGTACTGGTGTAACCAGTCAGGAGGAGAAGGAAACCACACTCACTACAATTCCAGTCTCACATAGACCTACCACGACAGCAACCAAACACATAAACACACAATAACATACTTGGAGGCTCTAAATAAAAATCTGCCTAAGCAGCACAGACCTCCAAAGCAGACACCCAAGCAACCGCTACCCCAAAACAAAACACGTGCAACACATAGCTCACAAAGCCAGTGTGCCGAACAGTCACAGCCCTTAAGGCTAAACAACACACCTGATACACTTGTAATAGGTGACTCTATCGTCAGGCACACTGACGTCCCGCTCACCAGGCTGAACAAGGAGAAGGTCATGGTGAGCTGCCTGTCGGGCGCTAGGATCTGCCACATAACACAAGCACTCAGGTCACTCCAAGGCAAGTACAAATATGACTCAGTCATTGTCCATGCTGGTGTGAATGACCTGAGACATACCTCCCTGGACTACATGAAAAGAGACATAGAGGAGCTCTCTGAGCATGTAACCCAGGCTGGCATGACCCTGACCTTGAGTAGCATCTTACCCTCACCAAAAATGATGCCACAATATGAAGACAACATGATCAATTTCAACAATTGGCTTAAGTATTGGTGTCATTCAAAGGGGATCCAATGCCTGTCAGCCTGGGATGACATGCTCGACAAGCCACGATGCTTCTCTAGGGATGGCTTGCACCTGTCAACCCTGGGCTTTTGGATATTGGCAAAGGCTCTTGCTACCCCCATAGTGCCTTTTTTAGGCAAGGCTCAAAAGACAAACCCACCTTCATAGGTATCACAAGGGATAAGAAACTAAGAGTAATGCTACTCAATGCCAGAAGTCTAAACCTCAAGATGCACGCACTCAAAACTCTCCTTAGCATGGAGAACATCGATATCTGTGCAGTAACAAAAACCTGGTTCAAGGCTCCCGAGAGCACCCCAGCACTACCAGGTTATACCTCATACCATGCTTTTCAGCCCCAAAACATGGACCGAACCACAAAAGGAGGGGGAGTATCAATATTCATCAAAGATACCCACACCTCCAGGTTGGTGGCACAGCATGAAGCATCAGAGACTATCCATGTGCAACTAACAGTGGGTAAAACTGCCTTCCAGTTTATAGCCTGCTACAGACCACCCTCCCAAACCCAGGAACCCCACTCGGCCTTTCTGAGAACACTGGAAAATATGAAGGTCTCTCCAAACACCATTATATTGGGCAACTTCAACTACCCAAACATAGACTGGGAGCATTACTCTAGCTCCAACACCCTAGCCCAAAGGTTCCCAGAATTTATAAACTCAGATGCTATGGAACAACTTGTTACCACTCCCACAAGAGGGGAAAACATACTGGACCTGATCATCACCAACATGGGGACTCTATGCTCTAGACCAGAAGTGTACCCTCACTGGTAAGATCAGACCATAACCTAATCTGACTGGATATTCACATCCTGACCCCACCCCCTGCCCAGAAAACCACAGTGAAAAACTTCTCTAAAGAAAATTTCACACTCCTTAAAACCGAGGTGGAATCCTTCAAAGCCCCCGGGCCTGTGGAAAATATGGCCCAGACCGCAGAATCCTTTATAATCGCATTCTATGAACACCTTCAGGAATGCATGGATCATGCAATCCCAAATAAAACCAAGACCCAATCCTCCAAAGGCAGACATCCTGATGGTTGACCCCAGCCATAAACAAACTATACAATAGAAGGAGGAAGCTACTACATGACAGAGAAAAATCCCAAAAAGGGAAGGCATCTCTGATCAGTATTAGCAAAAAACTACGGGCACTCATAAAATCGTCTAAGGCCAGCTTCGAGAAAAATTGCACAGGACACTAAGGATAATCACAAAGCTTTCTTTAGTTATGTTAGGAACCTGGGTGGGAATTTCCAGATATGCTCAGAATTAGTCCAAAATGACAAAAAATACACCGAACCCACAGACATTGCCAACATCCTAGCTGACCCCCCCCTCCCCACCAAAAGGGCAAATATCTATCCCAGCAGACTGCTGCCCCTGACATCTCAGATGCTCAGGTAAGAGCCGCCCTCTCCAAAGCAAAAAAACACAGCATCAATGGGACCAGATGGTGTCCCAGGCTGCGTCCTACATGAACTCCAAGAAGAGCTAAACCCAAACATAAAAGTACTGTTCAATCTCAGCCTTACTACAGGATATGTACCCAAAGAGTGGCGTACAGCAACAGTGGTCTCTCTCCACAAAGGTGGAGCCTCAACTGATCCTGGAAACTATCGCCCCATAAGCCTGACTAGCTTGGTCTACAAAGCTATGGAAAGGATCATCATGGACCTCATAAATAAAGATATTTGGGACCTACAGACACCGGATCCTACCCAGTTCGGCTTTGTTAAGGGCATATCCTGCCACTTAAACCTGGGCAATTTCTTTGAAACAGTCACCAAGGCCACTGATGAGGGGAAGGTGGTCCACACAGCCTACCTGGACCTCGCAAAAGCCTTCGATACAATACCCCACTCAGGCATTATAGATAAGCTCACCAGCTTAAATATAAACCCCTTTGTCACTAGATGAGTTGCAAACTGGCTCAAGGACAGAACCCACATGGTTAGAATTGCTGGAGCCATGTCAGACTCCAAACCAGTTACAAGTGGCATCCCTCAAGGCTCAGTCCTGGGACCTCACTTGTTCGGTATATATTTCTCGGAGGTACAGGCTAACATGGAAGGACTGTGGCTGACCAAGTTCGCAGATGACTGCAAATTGGGTGCCATAATCGACTCTCCAGCTGACACAAGCATCCTCCAAAAGGGCCTCATAGAAACAGACAACTGGTGCCAGAGCCATGGTCTCAAGCTAAACGCCAAAAAGTGTATAGTCATCCCCTTTGGTAAAAACAAAGTGCCCACAAATTACCACATAGGTGGTAATCCATTAAGTACAGAAGAAGTAATTAGGGACCTGGGGACCCAAGTTGATAGCAATCTCTCATTTGACAACCACGTGGCTAAAGAGGTTAGAAAAACATTTTATATAGCCCACCTAATCATGAAGGGATTCACATCTAGATCAGGAGAGGTCATCATGCCTCTTTACTCATCCCTCATCAGGCCCATAATTGAGTACAATGCCCCTTTTGGGATGTACCTTACCAGACACCTGCAGCAACTGGAAAGACCCCAAAAGTACCTCACCAAGAGGATCAAAGGGCTCAAACAGATGCCATATGCTGCCCGGTTAAAGAAACTCCAGCTCTACTCAGTGGCATACTGCCTGCTCAGAGGCAATCTGTGCCTGATGTATAAAGCCATGTCCAACCCGGAATTAATGGACATGCTGCACCTCAGAAAATCCAAATCCCATCGAGCTATGCGCTCGAGAGACATGAACCTCATCACTGAAATAAATAGGACATGCTGGAGGGACAGATTCATAACCCAGAGGCTCCCTTCACTCTGGAATAAAATCCCAGTCCAGGTTAGGCAGAGTCCTCATTGACTCTCTTCAAGAGGAATCTTGATGAGTGGATGGGAGATCGTAGGGCACCCCGGTATCACTTCTGTGTCACTGTTAGACAGAGGCACAGTATACTAAAAAAGAAAGGCATAGCAAAATTAATTTAAAATGGGTGGCTAAAGCCCAACCACACCCTGTTTATGAACCTATGAACCTAATATGAACCCCCTCTCTGGTCATGTTTTATTGTTTCCAGGAAACCAAAACTGAGTTGTTTGAAATTCTCACACTCTAAAGACTGCTTATTCACAGCATTATTACCATTCTGTTTTGTTATATTACATCATCAGCTTTACAAATACTCTACTTTCTTCTAAAGATATAACATCATTTGGAGGTGGAATACTATTTTTTTCTGCAAACTTTTGACTGCCTGTATTAGATTTCTCCCCCTTTCCAAAGAGTGGAACATATCAAATTAGGTTTTATTGAAGAACAGTGTGAGATGGAATTAGTAATAATGACCTGAGAACACTTAAAGTCAGCAAGTAATGCTGAAATTGAATTCATCCTCAAGTCTTGGTGAGTATTTTCACAAGGTGGACCCTTTTTTTTACAAAGTCTCATCAAGGCGACACTGATATATAGACTGTAGGGGGAATTCAATAAAGCCTACATGGATTGATTTTTCATGTAGGCATAGTAAGAGCTGTGGGGTGTGCATGAGCATGCCAGCACAGAAGAATCTCTTGCATGCAAATCACCTCATAAGCAGGTGAACTGCATGCAAATGAGAGTGTAAAGTGATCCAGCCAACAGCTAGGCAGTTGTGCAGATCTCATGTTGGTGTCAGAAGTGTACATGGAAAGACCAGTTAGAAGGTCAGGAATAGCATAGCAGACATAGATATGTGCAAAACTATGCCCGGTGTGTCCAAAATGTCATGGAAAATACTTTAAAATAAATATTTTTTAATACCAATATTATGTTTATGGAGCTTAGCAGTGCAACCTAAAAAAATTAAAAAGTGTAAAAAGGAGGAAAAATAAATATGTGTGACAATAATGCATTATAAGACCTTGCATGGAGTATGTACAATGGTAGACTGCTGTGGCTGTTAAGGTGGCAGGGTCTGGAATAGTGCAGCTTCCAGGTATTGGGATGCTGACAAGGGAGCCCAAGAGTTTTTTGCAATTTGTCATAGACACTGTACAAATCTCTCAGTGCACATACTGTTTTATGATTTACTTCTACAATGATTACAAATATTTGGATTTCATTTACAACTTTTATTTCAAATTTTATAGCACAAACATTGGTAGACATTTACTAAACCTAAACAAAGCAATAGTCATACAATGAAAACAGACTTAGCATTAAACTTTCTCTACCTTTGAAAATCACATTCACTGAAACAGCATTGAAACTCACATTCAAAGAAAATGCATTTTTACCTCTGGGCTGTTTTCAAACCATGGCCATGCAAATGTTCTTTGATTCACCTTACTGATTGTATTAATTATAATATATAAAATAAATTATATACCTTGCATAATATAGCACCACTTGTTAGAGTGTGTTTTAAATTTATAGTTTGAACATTTTTCCACTAAGCAATGAAACAAAACATACGAACCAATAATGACAAACTGCCCCAGCCACTCAAACATCCGCCATTACAATCCACCAATATCAAAAGTCATCTGAATAACTCCACATTAAAGATATCTGAAACTAATGAAGAGATTGTTGCCAGAAAACAACTTTATATTTCAGTGTTTCATCTACAAATCAGTGCCTGCTGCCCTCAAAGAATAAACTGCCTATGTCACATTAAAAAAATAGTAAGCTGGTATACTGCAATAGGAAATGGCTGGACAGATTCATAGTTTCTAGGCATCTCATCCAGTGAACATCATACTCAGGACTGCCCTTAAAATACAAAATCAACTCCTCTACATCAAGATGAAACAAACACTGCTTTAAAATTCTATACCACAATCAAGATACCATTTGCTAAACAAAACAGTTGCACATTTTAAGCAGACTTGGCATGAGCAGCAGTAAACTTCTCTTCCCTTGAAGCTCACAATTCCTTGAAAATACACTTGAAAATAAATTCCATCTGCTAACTCTAACTAGGGCATTATACACAGACACACATACCTCAACCTCTTAGTGCAAGAAATCTAGACAAAGCCTAAAATAAATAGGGACAGATTATAAATATTGCTCTCATGAACCTAGAAAATTGTTTTCTAAAGGGTATGAAGTCTAAAACTCAAATGTTTGTTATTATTTAGTAACTTCAATCCTATTAAGGAGGAATATGACAACTGAGGGATATGCTACCTCCCTCTTACATAAAACACACACACACACACACACACACACACACACACACACACACACACACACACACACACACACACACACACACTCCAACCTACCTACTTCTTACACACACACACACACACACACACCCCAACTACCTACTTCTTACACACACACACACACACACACACACACACACACACACACACACACACGCATTACACACACACACAACGCACACACACACACACACACACACACACACACACCCCTACCTCCCTCTTGGTACACAAATACATATATAAATAAACACATGAATAAATAAATAAATTAATGTTGTTCATACTAAGCTCATAAAATATAACCAAAATAATTTGGCTTAATTTCCTGCACACACTCAAAAGGTTCTCAGAACATATTTACATCAAACACAATAAATGCACAATCAGAAAGTAATCAGAAATTAAATAAGCTAACAGTAAGATTAGACTATTACACAAAATGTTTCTCTGAAATAAACTTGAAGTAAAATAAATAAAGCAAACTAACAAATATATAAATAACCTTGATTAAAACAAACTGATTTATACCTTTACAAACATGTAAAACTATATTTAAATAGACCAGCAGATGACAAAATTAAACAAGCTAATAGTGAGATTAATTAAACAAGTACAAAATAATCTCTCAAATAAACTCATATCGGTGAATGAATGAATGAATGAATGAATGAATAAATATTAACCCAGTTAATAGGTACTAATTCCATTTCATAATATTGTTATATTTTAAATGTCATTACTAATGAATTATTCAATCTATTTGGGTGAAGTGTCTCATAAATATTAATCACGCTCCTTTCTTTAGTGATACATCATAAACATCTAAAAATCTACACTGAATATGTGCACATATATATAAAAAATGATGATCTTCACAATTCTGATGATACTTTTGCTGGGAATATAGTGATTGGATTATATAAGGAGAAAATGTAATGTTCATTATATCCACTTACATCCTTGTAGTAGTAATATATTATACCTATGAAACTATAACCTCAGAAAAGCTTGCTATAAATAATGCCATGTCTGGGGCATAATAAATTATTTGCTAGAATAAATGAAATAAATGAATCTGCATCCTGTTACTGTACTGTAGCAAACTTAAGAAGATGCAAAGCTTTAAATAGTTGCACAGAGATACAAGAACTGCTAGATTCATGCAGTATGGTCATGCTGATAAAGGGGAAGTGTGTATGTAAAAGAAAATCCTTACTATCAAAACTATTATAGTAGCATCCATTCATGGGGATGAGAAACAATATCTCATTACTCAGCAAGGAATACAAACTGCATTTGGTAAGGTAGTTCATCTTTTTGCTGTAGTACTCAATTTAACTCATGATATGGTAGTAGGGAAAGATTTTCCCCACTTTAGAGATTTGTGGAAGCAGCAGGAAGAAGGCATACCTTCCTCTTACAAACACACAAACACAGTCACAGTGCATTAAAAATGTATATGCTCACGACTCATATATGCTGAAAGGAAAGAGGAACAGGCTGAGAAAATGGATATAGTGCTTTCTAGGTCTTTCTTTAGAGAACAGTCTTGTAGTCCTTTTTCACTAATATGGAAGTGAAATACTTAAATCAGTGACATGAATGATGATAATTAAAATTCTTTGAGAGATAGGGTTCACATCATGAAATGCTAAAATGATATAATGATCTTAGAGTTATTTTTCAAGTTATAAAGTTAATTCAAGTCTTTATCTCTTTATATCTGTAAGACACATAGGAATTATCTCATTACCAATAATAACATATTATAGTTCAAAGTTATCAATAGTATGCTACTCACTATGTTAAGTTAAAAAACAGACTATGCATTTTGACAAAGTTGTTATATATACAGCATTGCTGGCAGAACAAACCTCCTGCAAGTGTATTAGACAGGCACATACTGAAACATTTAGAGTATTAGCATAATCATTGATAGCTGGAAGAGACATTTTCAAGTCACTTCTGACACAGAAATGATGCATATTCCCTTAGTTCCTTGCAAAACCAACAGCAACTTAATGGCACCATCAAAACTGACTCAACTATCCAGCACCAACAACAGTACGGTATGCATGAAGTTAAATGTTACCTGGTATTAATTTACTCCATAGCCATTTTTCTCAGAATATTGATGCTATGCTGGTCTTGATACATGACTAAGTGGCTATGGCATGCAGCACAGCACAGCACAGAATCATTAATATTTAATGTTGTGCCATGACACAGCAAATGTCTGGGAATACCCTCTATGTGTACATAGTGTTGTGTGCAACTAAATTCCCTTACCTGACGACATGAAGTGAAGCAAAAGCAAAAGCAAGGAATTCCCTTACTTACTGCAGCATTAAACACAATTCCCTTACCAAACGACGTGAACAGTAATTTCAAATAATAGTGTGGGTGAAGAGGAACAGGACGTCTGCAAGCACAGATGTGATGCAACTGGAACAGCAAGCTACGGGACTGTTCTTAAAGAAGAACTTCCTTAAATTTTTTTTTTTTGGTTATTAAAAGAAAATTAATCTC